>NC_053022.1:198471711-198771711 GCF_003073215.2 Triticum urartu
TTCGTGATGAACTATAATATGCAAGGGATGAACAAGACTATTCCCGAGCTCTTCGCAATGCTGAAAGCTACGGAGGTAGAAATCAAAAAGGAGCATCAAGTGTTGATGGTTAACAAAACCACTAGTTTCAAGAAAAAGGGCAAAGGGAAGAAGAAGGGGAACTTCAAGAAGAACGGCAAGCAAGTTGCTGCTCAAGAGAAGAAACCCAAGTCTGGACCTAAGCCTGAAACTGAGTGCTTCTACTGCAAGCAGACTAGTCACTGGAAGCGGAACTGCCCCAAGTATTTGGCGGATAAGAAGGATGGCAAGGTGAACAAAGGTATATGTGATATACATGTTATTGATGTGTACCTTACTAATGATCGCAGTAGCACCTGGGTATTTGATACTGGTTCTATTGCTAATATTTGCAACTCGAAACAGGGGCTACGGATTAAGCGAAGATTGGCTAAGGACGAGGTGACGATGCGCGTGGGAAACGGTTCCAAAGTCGATGTGATCGCGGTCGGCACGCTACCTCTACATCTACCTTCGGGATTAATATTAGACCTAAATAATTGTTCTTTGGTGCCAGCGTTGAGCATGAACATTATATCTGGATCTTGTTTAATGCGAGACGGTTATTCATTTAAATCAGAGAATAATGGTTGTTCTATTTATATGAGTAATATCTTTTATGGTCATGCACCCTTGAAGAGTGGTCTATTTTTATTGAATCTCGATAGTAGTAATACACATATTCATAATGTTGAAGCCAAAAGATGCAGAGTTGATAATGAAAGTGCAACTTATTTGTGGCACTGTCGTTTAGGTCATATCGGTGTAAAGCGCATGAAGAAACTCCATACTGATGGACTTTTGGAACCACTTGATTATGAATCACTTGGTACTTGCGAACCGTGCCTCATGGGCAAGATGAATAAAACACCGTTCTCCGGTACTATGGAGAGAGCAACAGATTTGTTGGAAATCATACATACCGATGTATGTGGTCCGATGAATATTGAGGCTCGTGGCGGATATCGTTATTTTCTCACCTTCACAGATGATTTAAGCAGATATGGATATATCTACTTAATGAAACATAAGTCTGAAACATTTGAAAAGTTCAAAGAATTTCAGAGTGAAGTTGAAAATCATCGTAACAAGAAAATAAAGTTTCTACGATCTGATCGTGGAGGAGAATATTTGAGTTATGAGTTTGGTGTACATTTGAAAAACTATGGAATAGTTTCGCAACTCACGCCACCCGGAACACCACAGCGTAATGGTGTGTCCGAACGTCGTAATCGTACTTTACTAGATATGGTGCGATCTATGATGTCTCTTACTGATTTACCGCTATCATTTTGGGGATACGCTCTAGAGACGGCCGCATTCACGTTAAACAGGGCACCCTCAAAATCCGTTGAGACGACGCCTTATGAACTATGGTTTGGCAAGAAACCAAAGTTGTCGTTTCTGAAAGTTTGGGGCTGCGATGCTTATGTGAAAAAGCTTCAACCTGATAAGCTCGAACCCAAATCGGAGAAATGTGTCTTCATAGGATATCCAAAAGAAACTATTGGATACACCTTCTATCACAGATCCGAAGGCAAGACTTTTGTTGCTAAATTCGGAAACTTTCTTGAGAAGGAGTTTCTCTCGAAAGAAGTGAGTGGGAGAAAAGTAGAACTTGACGAGGTAACTGTACCTGCTCCCTTGTTGGAAAGTAGTACATCACAGAAAATTGTTTCTGCGACACCTACACCAACAAGTGAGGAAGCTAATGATAATGATCATGAAACTTCAGAACAAGATACTACTGAACCTCGTAGATCAACCAGAGTAAGATCCGCACCAGAGTGGTACGGTAATCCAGTTCTGGAAGTCATGCTACTAGATCATGATGAACCTACGAACTATGAAGAAGCGATGGTGAGCCCAGATTCCACAAAGTGGCTTGAAGCCATGAAATCTGAGATGGGATCCATGTATGAGAACAAAGTATGGACTTTGGTTGACTTGCCCGATGATCGGCAAGCAATTGAGAATAAATGGATCTTTAAGAAGAAGACTGACGCTGATGGTAATGTTACTGTCTACAAAGCTCGACTTGTCGCAAAAGGTTTTCGACAAGTTCAAGGGATTGACTACGATGAGACCTTCTCACCCGTAGCGATGCTTAAGTCCGTCTGAATCATGTTAGCGATTGCCGCATTTTATGATTATGAAATTTGGCAGATGGATGTCAAAACTGCATTCCTGAATGGATTTCTGGAAGAAGAGTTGTATATGATGCAACCGGAAGGTTTTGTCGATCCAAAGGGAGCTAACAAAGTGTGCAAGCTCCAGCGATCCATTTATGGACTGGTGCAAGCCTCTCGGAGTTGGAATAAACGCTTTGATAGTGTGATCAAAGCATTTGGTTTTATACAGACTTTCGGAGAAGCCTGTATTTACAAGAAAGTGAGTGGGAGCTCTGTAGCATTTCTAATATTATATGTGGATGACATATTCCTGATTGGAAATGATATAGAATTTCTGGATAGCATAAAAGGATACTTGAATAAAAGTTTTTCAATGAAAGACCTCGGTGAAGCTGCTTACATATTAGGCATTAAGATCTATAGAGATAGATCAAGATGCTTAATTGGACTTTCACAAAGCACATACCTTGACAAGATTTTGAAGAAATTCAAAATGGATCAAGCAAATAAAGGATTCTTGCCTGTGTTACAAGGTGTGAAGTTGAGTAAGACTCAATGCCCGACCACTGCAGAAGAAAGAGAGAATATGAAAGATGTTCCCTATGCATCAGCCATAGGATCTATCATGTATGCAATGTTGTGTACCAGACCTGATGTGTGCCTTGCTATAAGTTTAGCAGGGAGGTACCAAAGTAATCCAGGAGTGGATCACTGGACAGCGGTCAAGAACATCCTGAAATACCTGAAAAGGACTAAGGATATGTTTCTCGTATATGGAGGTGACAAAGAGCTCACCGTAAAAGGTTACGTTGATGCAAGCTTTGACACTGATCCGGACGATTCTAAATCGCAAACCGGATACGCGTTTACATTAAACGGTGGAGCTGTCAGTTGGTGCAGTTCTAAACAAAGCGTCGTAGCGGGATCTACATGTGAAGCGGAGTACATAGCTGCTTCGGAAGCAGCGAACGAAGGAGTCTGGATGAAGGAGTTCATATCCGATCTAGGTGTCATACCTAGTGCATCGGGTCCAATGAAAATCTTTTGTGACAATACTGGTGCAATTGCCTTGGCAAAGGAATCCAGATTTCACAAAAGGACCAAACACATCAAGAGACGCTTCAATTCCATCCGGGATCTAGTCCAGGTGGGAGACATAGAGATTTGCAAGATACATACGGATCTGAATGTTGCAGACCCGTTGACTAAGCCTCTTCCACGAGCAAAACATGATCAGCACCAAGGCTCCATGGGTGTTAGAATCATTACAGTGTAATCTAGATTATTGACTCTAGTGCAAGTGGGAGACTGAAGGAAATATGCCCTAGAGGCAATAATAAAGTTATTATTTATTTCCTTATAATCATGATAAATGTTTATTATTCATGCTAGAATTGTATTAACCGAAAACATAATACATGTGTGATACATAGACAAACAAAGTGTCACTAGTATGCCTCTACTTGACTAGCTCGTTAATCAAAGATGGTTATGTTTCCTAACCATAGACAAAGAGTTGTTATTTGATTAACGAGGTCACATCATTAGTTGAATGATCTGATTGACATGACCCATTCCATTAGCTTAGCACCCGATCGTTTAGTATGTTGCTATTGCTTTTCTTCATGACTTATACATGTTCCTATGACTATGAGATTATGCAACTCCCATTTGCCGGAGGAACACTTTGGGTGCTACCAAACGTCACAACGTAACTGGGTGATTATAAAGGAGCATTACAGGTGTCTCCAAAGGTAGATGTTGGGTTGGCGTATTTCGAGATTAGGATTTGTCACTCCGATTGTCGGAGAGGTATCTCTGGGCCCTCTCGGTAATACACATCACATAAGCCTTGCAAGCATTACAACTAATATGTTAGTTGTGAGATGATGTATTACGGAACGAGTAAAGAGACTTGCCAGTAACGAGATTGAACTAGGTATTGGATACCGACGATCGAATCTCGGGCAAGTAACATACCGATGACAAAGGGAACAACGTATGTTGTTATGCGGTCTGACCGATAAAGATCTTCGTAGAATATGTAGGAGCCAATATGGGCATCCAGGTCCTGCTATTGGTTATTGACCGGAGACATGTCTCGGTCATGTCTACATTGTTCTCGAACCCGTAGGGTCCGCACGCTTAAGGTTACGATGACAGTTTCATTATGAGTTTATGCATTTTGATGTACCGAAGGTTGTTCGGAGTCCCGGATGTGATCACGGACATGACGAGGAGTCTCGAAATGGTCGAGACGTAAAGATTGATATATTGGAAGCCTATGTTTGGACATCGGAAGTGTTCTGGGTGAAATCGGGATTTTACCGGGTTACCGGGAGGTTACCGGAACCCCCCGGGAGCCATATGGGCCTTCATGGGCCTTAGTGGAAAGGTGAAAGGGCTGCCCACAAGGGCTGCGCGCCTCCCCCCCTTCCCCTAGTCCTATTAGGACTAGGAGAGGTGGCCGGCCCCCCTCTCCCTCTTTCCCCACTTGGGGAATCCTAGTTGGAATAGGATTGGAGGGGAGTCCTACTCCCGGAAGGAGTAGGACTCCTCCTGCGCCTCTCTCTCTTGGCCGGCGCCCCCTCCCCCCTTGGCTCCTTTATATACTGAGGTAGAGGCACCCCAAAGACACACAAGTTGATCCTTGAGATCTATTCCTTAGCCGTGTGCGGTGCCCCCTGCCACCATATACCTCGATAATACTGTAGCGGAGTTTAGGCGAAGCCCTGCTGTTGTAGTTCATCAAGATCGTCACCACGCCGTCGTGCTGACGGAACTCTTCCTCGACACTTTGCTGGATCGGAGTCCGGGGATCGTCATCGAGCTGAACGTGTGCTCGAACTCGGAGGTGCCGTAGTTTCGGTGCTTGATCGGTTGGATCATGAAGACGTACGACTACTTCCTCTACATCGTGTCATCGCTTCCGCAGTCGGTCTGCGTTGGGTACGTAGACAACACTCTCCCCCTCGTTGCTATGCATCACATGATCTTGCGTGTGCGTAGGAAATTTTTTGAAATTACTACGAAACCCAACAGCCACCATAGGTCTTGGGCGGTGCAAATTGCTGGTTGGGACGAGGCACCTCAAAGGATGGCCTCGGGATGAACCTAGGTGGCAGTGCCGTGCTTGGGATCCACACCCGGCGCTTCTAAGCTCCAGAGCTGGATGAAAAGCCAAAATCACGGGAGTGCTTGCGTGAAGCGTCATAATCAGTCTGGCCTGTCTCAGCACTGATGGCTTTATTGACCAACTTCTGAAAGGAGGTGCACTCGTGCAGACGAAGATCGCGGCGAAGCTCAGGGCTAAGTCCCTTGCGGAACCTTGCCTGCTTCTTAGCGTCAGTAGATACCTCTTCAGGGGCATAGCATGCCAGATTCCCAAATTCACGACTATATGCATCCACAGTCAGTCTTCCTTGGGTGAAATTGCAGAAGTCCTCCCTCTTGCGATCCATGAGACCTTCCGGAATGTGATGCTCACGGAAAGCCTCACTGAATTCAGCCCAAGTAGTAATTTGGCCGACCGGGTGCATAGCTTCAAAATTTTCCCACCAGAGGCTAGCAGGGCCTTTGAGATGGTAGGCAGCGTAAGTAACCTTGTCGGCTTCGGCTACGTTGGCAGAACGTAGCTTGTGGGTGATGCTGCGAAGCCAGTCATCCGCGTCGAGGGCTCGACGGAATGGTTAAAGTTTGGTGGGTACAACTTGATAAAGTCATTGATTGACACCAAGTCATTTCGCGGGTGGCGTGCAGTGTTCTACTCAATCCGCTCTAGCAGGCGGTTAGTCTCACGCTTGTTTCTTTCCGCCTCCAGCATTACTTCGGCCAGAGACGGCGGGTGAGGCAGATTTTCACCCCTAGCTGCACTAGCTTCCCCCTGCTCCGAGGCAGCAGAGTTGCTGCGGGTGTTGACCATCCTAGGAGAAAACAAGACAACGGTTTAGATAAGGATGGCTCAAGCTTAGCAAGGAAGTGCAGAATGTAATGGATAACACGGAATGCAGAGATGTTCATCCGTATGTCATGGTAATATAAAACTGCCATATATATACCAACGGTCATACACATCATACATAGTTTAGTACAAGCCCATGCTACAGTACAACTATGATGAAAGACGTTACATCTAATCGGAGGCATCCCAAGCTCCTATACATTATTTGTCTACACCTCCGGAATTGATTACACACAAAGTCATATTCCACAAGTCACGCAGGACAGTGGAGATACAACTACTACAATACTAGTGGTACTACTACTAACTCAGACAGCTCCGTAGTAGTCCTCATAGAAGTCACCTCCATAGCCTGGAAGTTCAACGTGACCATCCGGGAACAGACGGTCCTGAGGAGCCTATGGACCATAGGGGCTAGGATGAGGTCTTGGACCAACAAACGGTGGCCTGCGGGGACCACGGGGTGGGGTGATGCCTCCCACATCACGCCAATCCACCATGTCTGGCAAAGCAGATCTCACAGGATATAGATCCCTTGTATCCATACATCCAGCTTGCACCGCAGGTGCAAACCGAGTCAATGTAGCCCAATGATCAGCACGGGTATTGAAAAGCTCCAGCCTCAAGGCCCGATTCTCTCTGTCCTTATCTTCGGGCATCTCGGCAGTGGTACGAGTTAATGAGTCCTCCTGAGTGGAGTCAGCATAGATAGCCTGAAGATACCCTTGCGCTCCCGGAAGTGAAGCTGGCATGTAACGGAAGTCGGTGTTCCGAAGCAGGCCAGTCCGGACTCGCATGATGGTCATCATGGAATAGGCAGCATCCTGCACAGCCATCTCAACAGTAACCCCGAGTCCATAGGAACAGTGAAGGGGCTCGGTAGATCCAGGATAAGAAGGAAATATCCTGACGGTGCAGAAATATTGGCTTTGATTAAAGTCTCGGAATTGCTCTTCGACGGTGTATTCGGGATACCAACGGTAACCCGTCTCGATCATTACCCGGACTAACATAGCAGTATGACCGGGCACGTCGAGGCACCGGGTCAGGCGAACCACTTGGTTTTGAACACGGTTGGCCATCTGAAAGCACAACCACAATGCAAAGACATCAGAATTTCTAGGGAAAATTGGACAGCATAACAGCTACAAATGCTCAGAAAAAGATTTGAGACATCCACAACAGTTCGCAATACCACTCAACAACATCATATCAAGGTTCTGATCCAATTAGCAACATACTAAAATAGTAGAAACTGAACTGGGGCTTGTAACAACAATCCTATAAGCTACTACGGATTAGTAACACGTGAACCTGATAGAAGAAGAGAGCCTAGTCCTTAACCCACGTTGAATGAGAAGAGAATGACTCAGATCAGAGGCATAGGGTAAAGGAGTAAAAGAGCCTTACGTTCCCTCCCACAATCAATTCCCCTACATATAATTAAAGCATTTCTAGACTCGACATCGACCATCTTGGCTCAACGAACCTACAGGCAGTCCGGCTCTGATACCAACGCTGTCAGGACCCCGATTCCAAGCCACATCGACCTAGCCGGTAACACCTCATATCACTTTGCGGCCTCACGCACAGTATCCCACGGGTGTCGCCTTACCATGTCCTGGGACCGTTTGCGCCTTTTGGCTCATGTATATGATAGTGTCGCTAGCATCCATATGACAGAGAACCCGGGCCGACATGGCTAGTCGTGAACCCAAAGCGGCAGAGACCTATGGAGACAGGCATACATGAATCACACCGAGCATGTCGGTCACCAGCGAGTGATTCCGGGCTGTAGCACTGGGCTAACAGGACTCCGGGGAACCCGAGCTGTAGCAGGCTAGGCAGGACTCCGGAAGTCACCGCGTGACATTTCCCCGAAGGGACAGACATAGGAACGAAGTGAAACACATGCCGGCCAGCCAAGTGTCCTGAACAGTAGTGCTGGGCTAGCAGGACTCCGGTGAACCGGGCTATAGCGGACTACTATGGCTCGAGGAACACTAGACTACATTTCCCCATAAGAAAGGCTGCCAAGGATAAACAACTAGATTGTCGAATCCCACTCATACCAAGCATTTCAATCATACACACAATATGCCCGATATGAGTACATACAACATGGCATCACAACAAAACTCTACAACTCAAGTACTTTATTTAAAAGCTCCAGAGAGCCATACATAACATGTTCATACAGATAGGGGTCACATGACCCGACACTCAAGTCATACAATCATACAAGCACATGCGGAAGCAACTAGTCTGAGTACAGACACTAGAAAGAAAGAAGGCTTCTCGAAGCCTGTCTATCTACATAGGGCCCTCCATGGCCAGGATCACCACCTGGGTGGCTAGTCACTCGTCGACGTCAAGGTCTACGTAGAACCCATCGGAAGAGGCGGTGTTGTCGTCTGAAAACAGTAATTAAGCAAACATGAGTACAAGGGTACCCAGCAAGTCTTACAACAGAACCTACTATACATGCTTATTCTCAAGAAGGTGGTGGGGTTATTGCAGCAAGCCAGCTTTGACTCTTGGCTAAGCTATCCTACGGAACTCCACCAGTAAAATAGTTTTCGCACACGAGTCCACTAATCACCAACACAATACTCCACCGGGGATCCTCCCTCGTCATCCTACGAGAGGGCCATCCTCGGTACTCACACTTATCTTGAGTCTTTTAGTGGTATCCATTAACTTGTCTATGAACTGCATAGGCAACCAAGTAGTCCTTTACCGCGGACGCGACTATTCGAATAGTTTTATACCCTGCAGGGTGTACTTCGTCACACATGTTTCCACCACTTAGCGTCTGCACATGACATGTGCTCGGTAGACTTCAAGCGAAAACCGACGTGGGTGTAGACCACGACCTGACTAACCTCACAAGTCTCTAGTCCAGGTTTATCGCCTATTCAGGCTCCATCCGCAAGGAAATCCGGCCGGGGTGTCCTCAACGGCCCCAAACGATGTGTACAGGGTCCCGAGACGCCAAACGGGAGCCCGGCATACCCGGCCACAGTGTATCTACCGCGTCATAGCCCACCCCTAGGGTCAGCGCTACGCACGGCCGCCAACACATATCCTACAAACACCAGAAACTAGTTGCAACTCCTGGACAGAGGGCGAGAGGGGTCAGTAAGTCGAGCGGGGTCATATTTCAGGGCCCAATGTGTGGTAGTAGCTGAATCTTAAATCACGCATACAGATCTCAGTTCTTATGGACGGTCTCAATGAAACAACCCACCATGTACTCCTACATGGCCTCTCATCGATACCTTTACCAAAACATGTTGAACACATTCCTCACATTACCGACATATCATATCACTCTAGCCCATCACCCAGATGAACCAGACCTGACACAACTCTAAGCATAGCAGGCATAGCAAGGTAGGAATCACATACATGGCTCAATCAACTCCTACACATGCTAGTGGGTTTCATCTAGTTACTGTGGCAATGATAGGTCATGCAGAGGATAAGGGTTCAACTACCGTAACACACAGCAGTTTGAATCGCGTTGTCTTAATGCAGTAAACAAGAGCAGAAGCGAGAACATGGTTTTGTATCGGAATGATCAATGGGTTGCTTGCCTGTTGTAGTGGTAATAGGGTACTGCCCTTCAGACGGATACTCGGGGTTATCCTCGGAGGCAGAACCTACCACGAAAGACACACCGAAACATAATGAACACATGGCAATATGCAACAATATGATGCATGCTATGACATGGCAAGATGAAGGTGTCTTGGCCTAATGCAAGCTAAAACAGAAAGGGATGAACTCATTTGAGTCAAAGATTCAATTATTAGCTTGTTAAACATGGCTTTATTAGTGCATTACCTTATTCTGCTTAAACAGCAAGGTTAACTTGTTTTGTCATGCATGAAACCATTACAGATGGATAGATTGAATTTTTCTGATCATTTTTCATATATAAATCTTTGCATTTGGAGCTATGGTTGATTTTCTATGATTTTTAGAAGTTTTGACTATTTTCTGGAATTTTCTATTGAAGAATAAATCCAGTAATGAATTAATGCGTCAACACTGCGTCACTGTGACGTCAGCGGGTCAAAGGCGCCAGCCCTGGTCAAACCTGACTGGTGGGCCCCTTCTGTCAGTCTCTCGGCTAACTAACGGAGTTGGTTAGTGTTTAGTTAGCACTAAACTGGGTTAGTTTGGCTCTGGGCCCACATGTCAGTGAGAGAGGGGTCGTTAACGGCGTCATTAACCTCTAACAGAGTGATTAGCTCTAATTTAAACTAATCTAAATTAGTTAGAAGCCGGCCCCACACATCAGTGTCTCAGATGGAGTCAAACTGGGGTCAAACCCATGGTCAGCGGGGCTAATCCCGCCGGCGTTGAGTCGCCGGCGAGGCCGAGACGGCGGAGAGCTTCGGATTTGGTCCTCCGGTGACCAAAACGCCGGTGGAGATGTGCTACGCGTAGCTGGGGAGCTGCCGCATCCAGTGGTGCAAGTGGTTGGACACGGGGACGCCAGAAACGACGCCGGCGAGCTCGACAGCGGCGGCCGGAGTTCGGACGGGGTTGGGTTCGACGCTACGGTGCACGGGAGAAGGAGCTGGTGGTGGCTACGGGCTCCTGGTGCTACGCTGAGCACAACGGTGAGCTTGGCTTCGAGCCACGACGGCGCCATGGCCGGCGGCGGGGAGCTTTCGGGTGCGGTGGAAGTGGCGACTACAGAGGCCAAACGAGCACGGGAGCTAGGGGAAGAGGAAGAGGAGCTCACAGCGGGGTCGGAGAGGGGGTCAGCGAGCTCGGGGAGGTCCTGGCGGCGACGAATCGACCGGAGACGGCTCGGGTGCCCGAGGTTGAAGACGAGGGCGAAGACTGCGTTCGGCGGCGTTTGGAGTCGCGTGGGTCAGCGGAGAGGTCCAGGGTGACGAGGCAGAGCTATTGGGCTTGTCGGAGGGGCGAGGGGGTGGCTCTTGTGACGTCTACGGCGAACGGCGGCGAGGATCGCGCTCGGCCATCGCGGGAGAGGGTGAGGGAGACGAGGGGGAGAGTGAGGGAGGATGAGAGGGGGACGTGGGGGTCGGCGTGGCATCCCTGGACGTCTCCAGGGCGTCGGCAGAAGCAGGAGGTGGCCGGCGTGTGGCCGCGGGCGCCGGCCACGCGCTCCTCGTCCTCCTGGCGGGAGGAGGACGACGAATGGCAAGGCCAGTCGGCTGGGCCGAGCCAGGTGGGCTGGGCCAGCACAGGTAAGGCCCAGGTGGGCTTCCCTCTCTCTCTTTTTTTGATTTGTTTCTGTTTTTCTATTTAACTACAATTGTTGGGCTTTATTAAAAATACTAAAATGTTTCCAAAAATCCTGAAAATAATTGTGGGCTCTGTTTAGAATATTTCCAACAGCAAACATTTATTTCCAGAATTATTTGAGCATTTAAATTATTTTATAGCATTTAAATGCCCAAAATCAAATACTTATGGTTTAATTCAATGAAAAATAATTTTAGTAAACCCTAGTTGTTTCCAGGGGGTGGGGGTTCTGTCTTCCCCATTTCAAATTTAAGAGGAATTTAAACATGATGCACACTCTAATGCTTGAACTAACTAGGGTGTGACACAAGAGTGGAACAAAACACCAGGCATAAGGCCGAGCCTTCCACCCTTTACCAAGTATATAGATGCGTTAATTAAATACGAGTAAGAGATATTGTGATATCCCAACATATATCCATGTTCCAACAAGGAACAAACTCCATCTTCACCTGCAACTAGCAATGCTATAAGAGGGGCTGAGCAAAGCGATAACATAGCCAAACAACGGTTTGCTAGGACAAGGTGGGTTAGAGGTTCAATATGGGAGGCATGATAAACCATGTGGTAGGTATCGCGGCATAGGCATAGCAAAAGAGCGAGCAACTAGCAAGGAAAGATAGAAGTGATTTCAAGGGTATGGTCATCTTGCCTAAGATTCCGCAAGGGAGAAGAACGAGTCCACGAAGAAGACAAACGGACGTAGTCAAACGAATCCTCACAACTCCGGAACGAAACCGAAGCTAATGAGAGAAGCAACTCGGAAAGAAGAAAGAAACATAGTAAACAACCATGACATAAACATGGCATGATGCACAATCAAGTATGATGCATGTTCGGTTTAATGAAGCATGGCATGGCAAAGTGCACAAGCAATCCTACAAACTAAGTGGAGCTCAATATGCAACTCCGTTGCATATTGACGGAACACCACATCAATTATTTAGTTCACTCTCGTTAGATACTCAACAATATTAAATGTTGTTAACCATGGCAAGGGGTGAAGCATAAGTAAACTAACTATCTAGTCAAGTTTAAATGAGGCCGGAAATAACAAACAACAATTCCGGAAACTCCTCATGTGCATATTTTAATGTTTGGTACTGTTCTGCCCTAAATACAATTTTAGAGTTTTTAAACATGCAAAGTAAATCCACCATGTTAAACTAGGAATTTTTCTGCCCCATTTACATATAAAGTTTGTTAGGTTTGGAGCTACGGTTATAAAGTTATGAATCAAAGTATTTTAGCATGGCATAGGAGCAAAATTACACAAACAGCATTTTAAACATTTTAAACATAGATTAAAGTTGGATATTATTAAACTAGACAAAATTCTAGACATTTTACATATAAAGTTTGTTTTAATCCGATGCACGGGTGAGAAGTTATTAGATGCATGATTCTAGGGACTAAACTGCAAAACTGGTTTTCCCTGGAAAATTAGCAAATTGCAGGGCAAAGGAAAAAAACTATCAGGCCGAATCTGACGGAGCTGGGCTGCTCACCACGGGCTGAGGCCCAGTCGGTGGAGGTGTAAGGCAGGCAGAGCCAGCTGGGCCGAGGCGAGGCCGACCCAGGCGCGCGCGGATCTAGCGGTTGACTCGATCGAGTCAACGTGGTCGAGCGGGAGCTGGCGCTGGTAGTCGTTCTGAAGGAAAACGGCAGCGGCGGGTTCAGGGCGCCGCAGGAACGGACAAGGGCGGTGCAGGGCCGGGACGGCGCGGTGGCACGGGACTTGGGGGCGCCAGCGGCGGGGATGGAAGCAGGGGCGCGCCGTGGGCGGCTGGACGAAGCGCGCGAGGAGGCAGGCACTCGTGCCCGACCTCGCGAAGCAGAACGGCGGCGGCAGACTTGGCGCGGAGGCTGAAGATGGTGGGGTTGAGGAGGAGCCCGGGTGCCATGGACGCCATGTGAGGGAGCTCGGGGAAGCAGCTGCAACGGGAGGCGGTGACGAGGTCCTGGCGACGACGGAAGGGAGCTCCTGCAAACCACCCATGGCGGGTCAGGGACAGAGAGAAAGAGAAAAGGGAGTGAGAGAGGAACGGAATAAGAAGGGGAGGAGCGGCGGGGTCGAGCTTTTGCTGCGGGGGCGGCGGAGCTTGCTGTCGACGGCTGGAGGCTGCATGGATGCAAAATCAGCGGTGGCTGGTCTCGAAGAAGCGGGACGACGGCCATGGTCCTGTTGCTGCCGCTCGCGGGATGGTGAAGGCGAGGGAGATCTGGCGCGAGGGCCTTGCTCCTTTGGGCGATGGATGGCAGAGGAACGGAATCGAGAGGAGGCTTGGGGCTACGGGAGAGCAAGGAGGATCTCCTCCCTTGGATCGTGCGCGCGAGGCAGGGCGCTCCGGCTCGGCAGAGCGAAGGGATTGAGGGAAGGATTGGGTTGGTTGGTGGATGGATCGAACAGATCCCGAGGAAGAAGGTAGGTAGGTGGCGGCGGGCAGGGGATGGATGGGACATTGCTCCTAAATTTTAGGGTTAGGGTCTAGTTATATAGCAGGTAGATTAGTTTAGGGGCTACTCGGGCCCTTCGATCATAATCAGACGGTCCGAGATGAATATGTTAGGTAGCCCAATAAACAAAACAGAGATGTTTTGCAGACGTTCGGGGATGATCCGGATCCAACGGTGCCGACGGCCCGGGTCGGGTACGGGAAGTTTCGGACACGCACGCGAGGGGGTTTGTGCACTGAGCAAAGAGGGGTCTCCGGACCGTGCGATCGCATCGAACGGCTCCGGACACGAAGAGGGGTAGGCACGGGCCTAGGTGGACTGTGGAGAGCGGGTTGGTCAGAGAGAAGAGGGGAGAGATGGAGCCCGGGACAGTTTCCGAAGACCGAAAACGTCCGACGAAAAGACCGGCTATACTGCCACTATAGTTTAACGGTTGGGCTAACAAACGGACTCCAAATGCGATGAAACTTGACAGGCGGTCTATCTACACTATAATAAGACCGCACGCCAACTTTCAACCCATTCCGAGAACATTTTCCGGCCACTTATAAAATACTATTTCGGAGGTGCCGCGGGCGCGTGCGAGTGTGTCTGGGATCGAAACGGACAACGGACGGAATTGGGGAAACCCGAACGGATGCAAGTTTTGAAAGCAAGATGATGCAATGCACATGATGACATGACAAGATGCAACGTGCAAACAAATGACAAGGCAACAACAACGAATAACTGGAAGACACCTGGCACATCGGACTCGCGGCGTCACAACACTTCACCACTACGAGAGGATCTCGTCCCGAGATCTAGGATGGCACCGGAGATAAACGGAAGAGGAAGGGAAGAGGTAAAACTAAGTTGCTTCTTGGACAAATGAGTGAAACCAAAGAACCTTGCGAGGTTGAGCAAATTGAAAGAAAGAAAGCAACGGAGAAGAACGAAGTTGAAAGCACTCCGTTAGGAAAAAGGAATAAGGAAGAACAAATTCGGGCAGCACTCCGGTTGAAAAGTGATGCCAGACTTGATAAGATGAAAAGAACTTGAGCAGAGGACACAACACTTCGGTTAAATGGATAGGCAAAAGAAAGAAACCTAATCTTGACAAAACAAGATGATGGGTCGAAGAGAGCAACATCACAATGTCTCTGGAAGAAAAGAATAGAAGTTAGATCATTGTAATAAAAGAATGGAGTGACAAATCCCGTATACAATTCCGTATTGTAGGCATGTCGCAATAGGGGTAATCAATCCCGTATACAATTCCCTTTTGTATCGGTACGATACTTGCCCGAGATTCGATTGTCGGTATCCCAATACCTTGTTCAATCTCGTTACCGGCAAGTCTCTTTACTCGTTCCGTAACACATCATCCCGTGATCAACTCCTTGGTCACATTGTGCACATTATGATGATGTCCTACCGAGTGGGCCCAGAGATACCTCTCCGTTACACGGAGTGACAAATCCCAGTCTCGATTCGTGCCAACCCAACAGACACTTTCGGAGATACCCGTAGTGCACCTTTATAGCCACCCAGTTACGTTGTGACGTTTGGCACACCCAAAGCACTCCTACGGTATCCGGGAGTTGCACAATCTTATGGTCTAAGGGAATGATACTTGACATTAGAAAAGCTTTAGCATACGAACTACACGATCTTGTGCTAGGCTTAGGATTGGGTCTTGTCCATCACATCATTCTCCTAATGATGTGATCCCGTTATCAACGACATCCAATGTTCATGGTCATGAAACCGTAACCATCTATTGATCAACGAGCTAGTCAACTAGAGGCTTACTAGGGACATGGTGTCGTCTATGTATCCACACATGTATCTGAGTTTCCTATCAATACAATTCTAGCATGGATAATAAACGATTATAATGAACAAGGAAATATAATATAACCAATTTATTATTGCCTCTAGGGCATATTTCCAACAAGAGATGCAGCCCGGCACAGTTTCCGGAGACCGAAAACGTCCGACGAAAAGACCGGCTATACTGCCACTATAGTTTAACGGCTGGGCTATCAAACAGACTCCAAATGCGATGAAACTTGACAGGCAGTCTATCTACACTATAATAAGACCGCACGACAACTTTCAACCCATTCCGAGAACATTTTCCGGCCACTTATAAAATACTATTTCGGAGGTGCCGCGGGCGCGTGCGAGTGTGTCTGGGATCGAAACGGACAACGGACGGAACTGGGGAAACCCGAACGGATGCAAGTTTTGAAAACAAGATGATGCAATGCACATGATGACATGACAAGATGCAACAGCAAACAAATGACAAGGCAACAACAACGAATAACTGGAAGACACCTGGCGCATCGGACTCGGGGCGTCACACCCGATGATCGGCGGGCCACTGAGAACAAATGGATCTTTAAGAAGAAGACATACGTTGATGGTAATGTCACCGTCTATAAAGCTCGACTTGTCGCAAAGGGTTTTCGACAAGTTCAAGGGGTTGACTACGACGAGACTTTCTCCCCTTAGCGATGTTGAAGTCTGTTAGTATTATGTTAGCAATTGCTGCAAATTTTTGATTATGAAATATGGTAGATGGACGTCAAAACAACGTTCCTTAACAGTTTCCTTAAGAGTTGTATATGATGTAGCTAGAAGGTTTTGTCGATCGTAACAAACCTTAACAAAACTCGAAAACACATCTAAAAATGGAGCCCTCCCACCAACAAGGTCCGGGATCCACCGCGCCCCCATGACCCTATAGGCCACCAGAAATGAGGCGGACCGACGCCGGCGGGAGGCGAAGGAACCCTAATTTTTAGGGGAGGAGACGGTTGTGTGAGGCCCGCTATTTTTTGCGTCTCCCTCCTTAGAGACAAGTGTAGTGACAATTACCTCTAATCATGCGTAATTGAGAGAAAGAATAGATAAGGATCGTAACATCTAGCATATACAAAGGCATGATATTAATTGATTGTTTCATCTGCTATGTAGAATATTTGTTGGAATAGAGGAGAGGCGACAAGAGGGTGAGCTAAGTCCGAAAGCCGGCGAGCGCTTCATCCTTGTCGCCGCCTCCTCATATCTCTCCACTCCTCATCCCTCCCTTCACCCTCCACCTCTCGTCTTCCCACGCCCCGCCAGGGATGGGCAGCTCGAGCTCGGCTCCAGCGCCCGTGGCCGCATTGGCCGCACCCTTGGCTGCCCACGCCCATGGCTGACTTAGTTTTTTTTTTTTTGACCTTGAAAACTGGGAGCTCTATTAATTTAGAATACAATCTGCAGCTAGTAGAAGTGCTACATCACTTGGGACATCCTGAAACCAAACCAAACATTGGTTAGATGTTCCCTCCTTGCAAATTTAACTACAAATCTGCAATCTCATTTTGAGTACAACTAATTTTAACTTGCAAATTTAGCTTTTTTTTACATCCAGACTATGTCCGCGGACGACACAAAATTTTATAAGTCAGCGCCATAAGCCTACGTGATGTCCATTTAAGGGACAGCGTTGGAGATGCCCTAAATCATGTGGGGTTTGAAAATTATTGATTTGGAGAAGAGTGACACTACATCGCTGCTTCATGCCAAGTCTTTTTAACATTTGATACCAACTCTTTTGGTTTAGTCACACTATCATATAAAATTTATTTTATTAGTAGAGATTGAAAAAAAAAATGGCTCATTCTTACTGAAGCGGATTTGGTGCCACCACCCGAATGTACAACGAGTCAACGAGTCAACGATGGCCTTGCATGCATCATTGCTAATGGCGTGGAAGTAATCCATACGTAAGGCAATATGCACATTTTTGCTTGTGACATCTGTAGGCCGTCATATGAGCAACCAATAGCTGAGTACAAAGCTTAGAAATTCAGAAACACATAAATTAAGCTATACTTTGTCTTACAGAGTTGCAGTTTACATAACCATGAAACGGTGGAGAATACGCAACCAATACTGGTGGCAAATTAATTACCACATTTCAACCTTGGATGGAAGATACAATTCCAGAGATCTTATGCTTCCTTGGGAAGGGGATGGCAGGTACAACATATCATTTCTAGAGCATATGACAACAGGATGTCTTCCGTTTGAATGTCTGCTCTATTGGTCAACCACATATGATGGATCTAGTTAGCTGTGTCCTCAGCTGGTTAATCAATCAATGACGTAGTTCGGGTTAACAGCCAGGATTCTGTGCTCCGATGCCCTTGCTGCAGCACCTTCTGCTGCCGCTGTTCCTTCGTCTATGACTACAAGATGGCCTTCCCTCTGTATCAGCCTCTGCAGATGCACACCCATCCACAAAATTTCAGTAAACATGCAAAGGACTTGTGACTATATGCCTTTCACGTATTATGAACATAGATAAATGATAGGTTTATACCTCTATAATGGCCTTGATGCACTTTACTTCCTCCTTCACCTCTTCTGTAGAACTATATGCACCTTGGGCATTCTGCTGCTCAACATACCAAATGATTAGATCCCCTTGCTTCATGCCAGCCAGAACATCCCCTGCATCACCAAAGTGAAAGAACATCAGTTTCAATTCCTGGGCTAGCTGGGAGTGTGAAAGTTTGCAGTTGTTACAAAATTCTTAAGCATCCCACAATATATTACAAGTGGGGGCTAGGGTATAAAATCACAGGCACATAACTAATCTATTTTCCTGTAAAATTCTTGCAAAATATCTACGAAATTTCCCAGTTCCAAGCATCCCTAAAAGATTTGAGCCATGGAGACTTAAGGAAGAAGCATAATTAGCACATACATAAGCTATAAATTACCAAATAGGTGCATTACCAAATAAGGGTAACGTCTGTGTTTCACGGTATTACCAAGCATTTTAAAACACTTTGTGCTTGAACCTAGAGCCTACCACAGAGTGCCTTTTCACTTGTCCAGGAAAGGGACCATGCTACTGTAGCTAGAGTGTAAGTGAACGAGTATAGATGGCTCATGGCGTTTGGAATGGCTTCTAATCTAAAATTACAAGATACTTCCATTCTTCATGGGAAGTTGGTAATGGTGAGGTGGCCATGATTGCTGCTAGGGTAAAACAAGAGGAAGCAAGCCATACAAAATCAAGAATATAAGTATGTATCAGCATCAGTACCGTCTTTCTTGACTGATTCTTCGTGTTGCCGCAGTCTCATGACCAAAGCTTGTGTAACTCTCTGGAAATGTTCTTCAGTAATAACCAATTTCTTCTTAATCACCTCTGCTGGTTCATCTTTTAGAGTTTTGACATTGAAAACAAGCGGCAACAATTATTAGAACAAAACAAACTGAGCAAAACCAATATCCATTTTAGAAATAGTGAGAAACCCACCTGGACCATCTTGTTGAGTAGCATCTCCTTGTACTGGCTGTTCACCATCATGATCAAGAGGTGCATCTTGAAAATCAGATAGGTCAACTTCACTTGATTCCACGCTGCAAAAATTAATAAGCTTCTTTGTTACTGATATCATCATCAAAATATAAATGCTTCAAAAGGTCAAATAGTAAGCAAACTCACCTTATTATGGATGTTTTGAGTAATTTAACTGCCATGCGGACATGAGCGGGGAGAACCTAAAAGATTTTAATACCAAAAGAAGTTAGCAGCAAATTATGGAGGCAAATCAATCAATGCAAGGTAAATACAGGGAGATTGTAAGTTGATACTATCAATCACAACAAGTACATTTACTTTACAAACATAAATGGTGATGCTTCAAGAATAAAACTGCAGACAACCAATCCTAATATTGACATATGCATGCAATTTAACTTACAATTCTTTCCAAATGGCTTCTGGCAATAGCTTCTGACAGCCTGATTAGCGCCTCCAGTTGCCTAACTGTCATCCTGTAAGCAACCCTAGTACCAGGAGTACTGTCGCCTCTACGGAGGACAACATATGATTCGACCAGAACTTTCTTTGCTTCAGAACTCAACTGCAATGACATAAATAATAACAATAAGTTGATTAATAGCCAAACTCCCTTTTCTTAACTGAGTTAAGGGGCAAACCTGAGGTTTCAAAGACTTTGCAAAAGCAAAGTAGCGCTTCAATTCTGCAGTGCTAAATGCAGGGGAAAGTGCTTCTTCACGTTTTTGATGGACTCTCACAATGTGATGAGCAATGTGGTAGTCAGTGTTTTCATCAGGTTCATCAATCATGATGTATACCAGATCAAATCTTGAAAGAATGGCTGGAGGTAGTGCCACATTGTACTGGCAGGGATTGCAGCAGTATCAGATTCAACGAAGATCTCATGATTCAAACAGAAAGGGATTTGAACCTTCTGGATTCACAAGATAGATTTAATTTAAATTTCTTGACTTACCTTAAGTGGTTTTGACTTGTCATACCGTCCTCCTGTGGGATTTGCTGCTGCCAGTATTGAAGTTCGTGCATTCAAAGTTGCTTGTATTCCAGCTTTTGTTATGCTGATGGTTTGCTGCTCCATTGCTTCATGTATAGCAACCTACAATGGACAAATAAAATTGTCACTCAAGGTTTCACATCAGTGAGAAAAATAAGGCATGGGCAGTAATAGCCAAAAAAATATAGGCCTACCTGATCCTTTATATCCATCTTATCAAATTCATCAATACAACAGATGCCATTATCAGCTAACATGAGTGCACCTGCCTGCAAGAAACAAAATTGGCAGCGACAAGGAAAGACATAAGAACTAGCAAGATTGTACATAAACCAAGTGACACCTAGCCAGCAGTTTACAACAGATTCTAGCTCTGTCCAACTCAGTTCAGCATTCACAGTGAGAAACCATGTTAAAATGCAATACTGTACATATACGGTATGATCTCTATCAAGAGAGATTTTGAAGAAAAAATATTTTACCTAAGCAGACTTCTATCAAGCAAATGATGAAATATAATGGCTTCACCTTCACCAAAGCAGACTTTGTGGTAATGATAGAAATGGATTGGGTTGCTTAAAATTCAGATTACCTCAATACAAAATTCACCGGTCTCAGGTTCTTTCGCAACAGTTGCTGTCAATCCAGCAGCAGACGAGGACTTCCCTGATGTGTAAACAGATCGCGGAACAATACCAGCAGTGTATCTGAAAATTGGATTACACGTTTTAAATTTCATTGACTGGCGAAGCATCAAGTCACAGGACAAATTTGAATTGCAGGAAACAAATTCCACAGCTGCTACAATTCTGAGCATCAGCATTTTAACCAACAGAAATCATGACACCTTATATGGTATTTTGACAAGCAAATATGTGTGGACCGTTAGTAATTTCTAATCTAGACGATTACATTTCTATAAAGTTGGCCATATTCATGATCTTTTAAAAGATACTCCCTTCGTCCCACAATGTAACATGTTTTTGCAAGCTATTTTAGCTTGCAAAAACATCTTATATTTTGGGACAGAGGGAGTAATATACAACAAACAGACATAGATTGGCCAAATTCAACAAAAGTCATTCATAAATTCATTAGTTCTTAAAATGAATCCATAATTCACCAATGGTTCTTCTATTGAATGCATGGAAGCATTCTCTGGATGATACTATGGGTCATAATATCATCACTACACTGAGCCATCCTTATCTCATGGTCATGATATCATTTATGCAAGCACTGGCAATTTATCTTGAGAAGCAGCAGTAACAAGTTTATATAGCCAGAGATCATTGCATTGAATAGCATCACAGGACAAGAAAGAACCATGGGCATAAGAATACATAAGAAAAAAACTTACTTTAAAAACTGAGACTTTGCGCAACTTGGATCTCCAACAATACAGACATTTATGTCTCCTCTAAGGTTTATGCCTTCATGTGTTATCTTGTGAACGCCACCCAAGAGCATAAGGAGAAGTGCCCTCTTTATTTCTTGATGACCAAAGACAGTAGGACATATGCTATCAACTATCTTATTAAAAAAATCAGGAGTGTTTCTCATCCTAACAACCTCATCCTCCTCCTCTTCCTGTTAAAGAGACAGTCAAGAGAAATAGTTTATGTTATAAACCCACAAAAAACAGAAAGGAATGCTCATGGCTGCTCAACCAATATGTAATCTAATACTCCCTCCATCCCACAATATAAGATCATTTGTCAAGCTGGCTTGAAAAACAATGTTATATTGTGGGACAGAGGGAGTATATAATAGATTCACATGCAAAACTCCATGTTCATAATGTAATAGGTTCACATAACACTTCAGAAAATAAAAATAGTAAGATGAGCTTACTTTGTATGCATGCTCAAATGAAAAATAATAAGACAGGCATTGATCAAACCAACATGACAGAACAATATTGCTATGCAAAGATAAGTACTTGCAATGGTTTTCTTGGAATGGGCAAGTGATTAGTCATATTTTTGAAACAGTGCCTCTCCTCTAATTTACTTTATGGAAACACTAGTAGTTCTTGTGGCATAAGAAGAACTTACAGTGAACTTCTGTCTCTCGCTGCCATCACCATCTATGTCACGGTCCCTGATGTCCACGTCCCTCCTGCCATCCGCCACCTAGCAATGTTAAAGAGAGATGAGAAACTTGCATGAGAAATTACCATTTACCAAATTAGATTTCAGTCAGGAGAAAAACTGAGGAAAGCCTATTGCTGAAAATGGTGCGCACCTGCACTGAGTTGGCCACAAAAGCAAGGCGATATGAGAGATCTCGTACTCCAAGGGACTTCAAGCCCTTTACACCTTCTTGGACACCTGACCCATTCTTCCGCTGAGGACCTTCCCGGCGACACTCTGCTCTCTCACCAGGTGAAGTTAATGCCATAACATCTGGAACAGCAACAACCGTTCCGGTAAATATGACCCTGAAATTGGCAAGACAGAACATTTTAATAACATGAACTCAACCAAACCACAACAAAGTAACAGTAAATGGAGTTCCTCCACTCACGTATCCCCAGCTCTAGCTTTCTCAACAATCTCATGCCGCAGAATGACATCCAGGGAACGAGGTAGTGACCCAGCGGGTATCTCTTTTGATGTTTCCTGCATCCTGACCCGCTGCCAATCCGTAAATTTGCTATCCTGACGGAGAAGGGCCCATCTTGATCGGTTTTGGCATGTTGCATTAACGCATATTATTGGCTGAAGTACATGAGTCCATCATTAGATACATTGCTTGAGAAATAATAACTAACAGAAGATAAGGTTGAGAGTAGCGACCTCAGTATACTTGAACTGCTGGTCTACATTTTTAACAACGTTTCCACAATCAAGGCACTTGAAGGTGCCTTGCAATAACTCAGGTCGGACCTCACTCGTCCTTGTTACAACCCCCGTTACAGCTGTGAGCTTACCAATCTCTGCTGTCCCCAGCTCTCTCAACCTAATATAGTAGAAAATTCAGTCAAAAAAAATGGCAGCCACCAAGATATTAGATTACACCTATGATCTAACAGAGCAAAGTGTATAGAATTTAGACTGCAGTGTCAACTGGATCTAAAATCAAATTCTACAGACACTGCTCCTTGAATTCATTTAATGTCTGTAGTAGTATTAGTATGCAGCAGTTAAAGACAGAAATTTGAACAGTTATAAAGGTTTTGCCACATTTGTACGATTAATTGGTTCATTAACCACACAAAACATACTTCAGAAGCAAGTGCAGACCTTTTCAGCATCGGAATGTTGTAGAAGGCAATATTAATATCCTTGTTGGGGCTGTCATCGGAGATTATTGGCGCACGGTTCTCGCCAGCTCTGTGCTCCATCACAAACCTCTTGCACGCATTGCGAAGGTACGGCTCAAACCTGATGCAATCAAAAACGCCATGAGCAACCATTTCCTTCTTGTAACAAACGAAGAAACAAATCAATGGGTACTAGTAACTCGCAAGAAAAGAAAAACGAAACATCCCCATCTCACCTAAGGTACTCCTCGGAGATGGCCTTCTGGAGGACGTCGTTGAAGCGCATGACGTGCGCGAAATCGACGTACATGGTGGTGGACTCACGCGACCGCATCGCCTCCATCTCTACATCGTAGAACGGCTCCGCCGCATCCGGCTCCTTGAACCTAGGGACCCGAGAAGCCGAAGGTATGAAACACAGAGGACCATGAGGAAACCCTAGAAATGGAGGGGGGGGGGGGGGGGGGGGGGGGGGGGGGGGGGGGGGGGCGCCGGCGGGCGCTGGTCTCACCGCTTAAGGAACTCGAGGAAGATGTTCTCCACCCGCGCCGCCTTCTCGTCCACGAAGAAGCCGCCGAACGCCTCCATGGCCGGCGAACCTTCTGGATCTAGACGAGTGTTTGGTGATTTGGGGGGAGGGGGGGGGCGGTTCTGGCGTCTGAGTGCGCGGTGAGAGAGGCAAGGGTTTCGGGTTGGGGATGAAAAGGGGGAGGGGGGTACTGTTGGCGGGAAAGTGGCGGCGGCTTGGCGCCAATTCTTCCCGCCAAAAACTGGCTGGCGTCTGGAGGAAGGGTTGGGGTTTCTATGGACCTGGTCCGTGCACCGTTTGCTCCCTGACATGTGGGCCACACCACTTGAGGAGAACATGGGCGAGCGGATACTCCGTGCCCCGGGTGCACCGTGCAGGGGAGTCGGTGTGGCGACCAGGTACCTCGTTCTTGGGCCCGTGTTGGGTTTGTGGTGAATGGGCCGCACGTTGGACTCTCCACGCGATGCGGAAGCAACTAATCAAGGGCCCAGGAACGAGGGATATACAGAAACTATCAACGCCAGCAGGGATGGCACCCACCAGGTTTGGGTACGGGTGAAGTTACCCCATATCCTTACCCATCCCCTTTGAGCTTACCCATCACCCGTATCTATACCTGTCAACGGGTACAATTTTTTTCCATACCCATCACCCTGCAGGGTCAATGGATACCCACGGATAAAAATACCCACGTGTGCACATATCAACTTGTGCAAGAAATAAGCATAAACGACAACATATCAACATAATTTATAGACATCAATGCATCGTAACAACATCACATACTTATAAACAACAACACATCATAAACGACATCACATTCTTATAAAACAGCACTTACTCGTAACAGCAACATATCATAAACAAAAATACATTCCCGTAAAGAACATCACTTATTCATAGGCAGCAACACATAGTCATTTATTTTAAGTCACAAAATCACGACAAAGTATGCAGGTAATTTGATCGTACATAAGGCCACAAAATGAGCATCTCAATAAAGTTTCGACATTGTAACTAGTTCAATTAAAATAAACTCAACCAATCCGATAATAGCATAACGAAGACCTTGGCGCAATAAGTCTTCAATCTTGAGCATAACTCACGGAGTCCATCTCTCTACATCTCAAAGGGCCAAGTCTTGGTTGGAAACATGAATATAGTCATTTTTCAGAATTTTTCTTGTAGCATATGCACTCAAATACTCAATTGGCAAAGGAAATGTGTTGGTGAATACTAACCTGCATCCCCTCTTGAATGTCTTGAAGGCATGTCCAAAAGCTAGCATCTCCTTTATGAACATCTAGAACAAACAATTTGTAGAGATGATGAAACAATGATTAGCAATAGTTAAATAACGAGTAAGTTTAAACAAATTACATTATTTGCTCACATTTGCATTTGTTTCTAAGCCAATTTTGGGAGCACATCAAGACTTCCACCATATTAGGAGTTAGGCGGCTCCTATGCTCACTAAGTATTCTGCCACTTGTGCTAAATGCCGACTCTAAAGCAACTGTTGTCACGGGAATGGCAAATATATCTCTGGCAACCTTCCTTAATGTTGGATATCTTGTTCCAGCTACTTTCCACCAATCCAACACACTAAATACTTCTGTGTACGGCACTAGGCCATCTGTCAAGTACATATCTATTTCACCTTGTAGCTGAGCTGCTGCAGGACTTTGCTTGGCAACAATGTCATTGAAAATATTCATGATGGCTGGAGCTTTCATTGATGGAAAGCAATTCTTCACATGGTTTATATTCATCTACTTCCACTTCATACTCCTCTATCAGTGAATGTAGTCTAGCTACTAATGCATCAACCAACTCCACACACTCATAAGAAGATGGCTCAATGCCATGAAGCATCGCAAAGCAAGCAGTCAACATATGCCTCTTGTACCGAGGATCAAGAAGTGTAGCCATCCCCATTAGATCTTGAATGTCCGTCCAATACTTATCAAATTTAGTAGTCATTTCCATAGAGAGTTTTTTGATAATTGGGTTGCTAGAAGTGGCCCACTGTCTCATTTTCATTTTAATCTTACAGATTCTAGGGAAGTAAACATTAGCAGTCACATAATTAGTTCCGGAGAACAACTTTGTTATCTCATAGAATAAGCCAAGTCTCTCCACCATCTCTGCAGCAAACTCCCATTCTTTATCACTAGGTAAATGCTCATATTGTTTGTCAACTTGTTTTGCACATTCAAAAACAACTCTGTATGGTAAAGCTACTTCCAGCATCATGAAAGTGGAGTTCCACCTAGTTTTGCAATCAAGAATCAACTTTCTTGTTATTTTTTTTTTTAAACTTAGCCA
Organism: Triticum urartu; assembly: GCF_003073215.2. Classification (NCBI taxonomy): domain Eukaryota; kingdom Viridiplantae; phylum Streptophyta; class Magnoliopsida; order Poales; family Poaceae; genus Triticum; species Triticum urartu. The sequence continues at coordinate 198,498,086 of NC_053022.1, forward strand.
TCTCCTCAAACTTCTCTATCCTTTTTCCTGTTGCTATCCAATATGCCACACTTTCCCTAATGTTTTCTATAGCTGACTTCATAACATCCAATCCATCCTTAACTATAAGATGTAAGATGTGTGCACTACAACGCATATGCAACAGAGAACCTTCCAAAGGGAGCTTCTCCTTCCCTATCTTCCCCACAATCATCTCAACTAGATAGGAAGTGCGGCCTGCCGCACCCACCTGGTTTCATTTTAGCTAACCCGGCAGAAAAATTAAAGACAGTATGACGATGCAAAGGAAAACATATACTTCGCAAAATCTGAACTTGGTTGAATCATATTCAGCCAGGTAAATCAGAATATATGTTACACATGATACAAAGGTACAAAGTGGATACAACAATTTATATATGCATATGAAGCCATGACATGTACGCACAGCGACTCGACATCATCGATACAACAGTTCATACACCCAAATACATGCTGGAATATGTTCTCTGTACACCAGTAAAAGGATAGCACATATAACTTGGTCCACTAATTTTGATTTGTTCTCATTCACTATGCCAGGCGAAAGAGAGTACTCAGCGTACATAAAGTTCCTGTCGCTTTTGACCTAATCAGATACCTGCAAAGAAACACACCTCAGGGCGCAGCTGGTAGCAGGAGGCATCCATTTCCCATGGTCGTACACACTTTCACCAATTTTCCACCCAGGATCCTGTCTTCCTCCTAGGGATACTTCTTCCCGTCTTTGACAAATCTGCACCACAATCAAAGATCTTGTGTTTTATGGCAGCTCACGTTACGACAACTATTAAACATTCAATACAACTTAGTCTTATATGCTAACCACAATATTTGCTTGTCCTTGGACAGTACAACAGAATAAAATAGGAGGTACAAATCCAGAACAATGTATGTTGGGTGACAGGGCATAATAATAACAAATCCATTGAGAACAAAGGACCAACTCAAGCTAGCATCTGTTGATATGCCCCTACAGCCGAGCCATCATTTCTTTGCACGGTCATGACCAAAATGATAAGGTCATGCATAGCCAATCCTCAAATGCATGTAAGAGGAATGTATAGCATATGGGTTAACTAACTAACGAATATGAGGATCACACGAAACGCACCAAAAGTATGATTACTTTAAGAGATACCCAGTCTAGAGCCTAGGCTTCATGTTCGGAGGGCAAAGCTTCTTTTCCCGTCAGTGTCCCATCTTGTCCATTTTAAGAGAAAAGCAATGAAATAAGCAGACACGACAAAGATAGACATTGTTATAAACTTATGGGGCAAGCGAAAGTACATACCTTGAAATACAATCGATCTCATCTGCTAAGGTAGAAGAATATCCACCCAGCGTTGTACTCTTCTAGAAGAACAAAGCATAAAAGGCACATTAAATCAGCATTCAAATAATGGTCTTTTCTCAAATGAGATATGCAAAAGACCTCAACATTATTAACCCATGGCGGACTCCACATGGCCCCGTTTTAACTAACCCCGGCAATAGACAATATATCTGTATTACTCAATATATCTCATAATGGAAATGTCGAGAGGCGGCAGAGAGATGAAATAATATAACACTTTTTCATAGCTTGCATAATTCCAAGAGCACGTATAGCCTTCTCAAAGAAGAAAACAAAATGGGTAAGAAAACATCCAGCCATTAAGTAGATACAGATGTATAGTAAAAGGAAAAACATTCAGCATCTCAATAGAGGAAACAATAGCACAGGTGCATCAGAAAAGCCACAGTTCAAATAAATATATATGTATAAAAGCAAAATCATGCAAGACGACCCAAGAACTGTTAGCAAACCTACAACTGCAAGAAAATTCAGAAGGGTATGTTAATAATAAAGGGCATAGTTTAGGATCTAAATAGCGACATTAGTGTTGTACCCGACGATAGCTAGTTGTGTGCAAATGAAACAATATCGACAGACGCGGCATTTAACAAAAAAATGTAGGTAGAGCAATACAAAATAAACATTAATAAAAAATTGACAGGCACAAGCATAATTAGAAAATATCTACCAAGAGCATAACGAATGCATGCCTGTTATTGTTTCATTCACAGGTCCATCCATGACTATTTCAAGTTCTCTATGAGCAACACAAACTCACCAGGAAATGATCATCATCAGGCATCTATGGGCAAACATCACCCTTTTTGCTTTGTGCTCAACTACATTCTGAAATAGAAATATAGAAGTTTCAGCAGCAAGCAGCCAAGTAAAGTGACACATCAGCAAGGCTGCTATTTATATCCCATCATAGCAAATCAATCTAAGATACAGTTCCAACTTCCAAATGCAATAGTGAGCCATGGGGAGCAGGATTTAACAACCATGACACCGCATAGGTTATATGAGCGCACACCTTAAACTTGATTCTGAGCTCTGGTTAACCAAAAAGCAAAAGAATTAAAATCAGACATGAGAAGTTGAGAACAGAAAACCCATGTGTCTCAGACCGTGCTGGACCTCTCTGCACATGATGCACGAAATTAAATTGTTAAATTGCATAGCAGAAAAAATTTCAGAACCAAATGACACAGGCTAGGAAGGCAAATTAAAGAGGCTGCACATGATTAATAAGAGGAAGGGTTGATTCTATTTTTTCCATGGTGGAGACAGAAAGAGATCCTTTATTCCAACTGTTCATCCAAGTCTTGGAACGTTTGAGCAAACATGTATCACATCCTATCCTCTTATGAGCATGTCCTGAGACATCTTGTGGGGTACTAAAAGGATCGCATATATGAAGTACCAGAGAGCTCTGTTCCTTGATAATCTCTCATTATTATCCCATTAAAACTTTGTGGGCATTAATTAGTCATATATATTAGTAGTGACAAAATAGGTATGCACCTTTATGTCCTCTGCTCCTCTACCTATAGAGTTCACGGTCACCAAACAAAAAACAATGAAATAAAGAAGAATAAAGTACACCAGCAGACATTTGATCAATATGTTCAGCTAGCCTTCTACCTCAATCATCACATCAAATCTCTTTATTTGGGTCAAGAGGAGAAAAACTATCAAACAGGGATAATAAAAATGGATTCACCATGAAAGAGTAAAGAAAAGAGTTGGTACCTCCAGTTCATTATTGATCAAGATGAGGGCGGGGATGCATTGGTGAGGGAGATGGAACTGCTCCTGCTCTACCTAGTCCAAGGCCTGGCCTCTCGTGTGTGCTTGTGGGGGAAGAGGCAGACATCGAGCGCGTTGCAGAATCAGAGGCGACTCGCCTCGGCTCGAGCTCCTCCTGCCAAGCGGTTCTCCTCACCTCGAGTTGTCCTCTTCACGGAAGTGCACAAACGCGACGAAGACAGTCCTTCTCCTCCCGTCGATGGCGATGTCTCCAGGCTTTGCATATGCGCCAGCGGCAACCGCCGCTCCTCCCAGTGGTGGACATGAAATGGTGGATAAGGGGGAGGCGAGGGGGAGGGGGATCCTGCCGGTGGGTGCTAACGGAGGTGACCATAGTTGACCGGGGGCGGCGACCACTCCCATGAGGGCCGTCTCAAGATCCTATCACTTGGCAACAAATAAAGAATTTAGTAAACAACACAACACTCGCAGAGTATCAAAATAATGCTAAATTTGTAGAGTAAGGTTATTATTACTTGAAATGAATACCTGATATTCAAGAATAATTCTAGTAAAATCAACATTGATAAATCATTTAACTCTCCACTTGACATTCATATAGTTTCCACATCCATTATTTGCATCACCAGTCATACGTATGGATACTACTTCAGTGATTAAAAGCCCTTGATCTACCATTTATCCATATGAGATCATCCCAACATACGTCAATCCAAGCCTTGCAGCAGATACCTAGAAACCTGGAAGACAAAATATCATACATTACCAACGCAAATATGATTGGTGATGCAGACAAAACCGGTAAATGAACACACATTTTTTATTTCTCATCAACATTACCAACTTTTAGTCTTGGACCCAAGAAAGAACATGATCCTCTGTTTCTCTCTTTCTTTCAGAACCAAAATATTGACCCTAATCCACTGCACATAATACATATTTGCTTAAGGGGACACCCGACTTTCACATTATAGTCTGCACAACAATCCTATCACTCAAATATTTGCTACAGGGCTACGACACAACTATGAAACAAATAAATAATTCTAATAGGCATGCCATTGATGATTCTACTCCCAAATCAAACCAGATAAATAAGAGACAAAGGGGCAGCAAGGCTTGACTATAGATTTTCCAAACTCATTGTCCCGGGCTCCGTTGACTAATTTTCTTGCTACAAATCCATGTCTGATGGGGGTATATCCTTGATGTAAAAGCATGAACATGTAATGCCAAATAGTAGAAGCTGGAAAATATAAATACCTGCACAGAGCTACAGCCAAAGCAGTAGCAACGACCCAACCTAGAGGAGCAGCAACTACATATAGTGTTTGTTCCAAGCAGAAGAGCGCCACTGGCCATCAATCAGCAACAAAGAACCTAGCTAAAATTAACAAACCCTAACCACATCCCTGATTGCATTGCCTAGGCTTCGTCGTCAAATATTTGAAGGACATCCGGTGGCCCACCATTCTGTAACAATAATCTCCAATTCATTAATGCTGAAACCAAATCATCCTGCAGGGAAAACAACTGTTCATGCTTTGTTTGCTTCAGACTACTCACAGCTCTCTCAAACAGCTCCGCCCTTTCCTTAGCTTCCCAAATTCGCTCTCATTGGCGCAATAAGTGCTTGTCGAGGGTTTCCTTCAATGAATCAACCTCCTCAGATAGCTGCTCCACTTTCCTGCCAGGATGTAACATAAAAGAACATTAAACACTTAGAAGATTGGCCTACATAACTCATATTGAGCTCCATTTCAAGTCGAAATTTTGAATGCAACAGGACAATTTTTTCACAAAAGGAAAATGCATACCCTACAACAATTCTCGAGAGTTGCTATAGCAGCCACAAATATCTATACACAATTTCATTTTTACAAAACAGATGAAACTTAGCATCCTCAGCCAACAGGATGAACCAAGCATGAGCGTCTATCTATCTCAGGATGACGCATGTGGTGTCCTATCTTGAGTGTATTCTATCAGTAGGCTTGCAAAGATAAGATGACTTGCATGAGAACATCAATGCCAAAATCGTCTGCAGCTCACAAAAATGACAGGTCATAGCAAAAGTAAAGTGTCCTGGTGCAAAGCTATATACATTCATGCATTTTTTTTCTTATAATTATAGGCAGATTATTAACAAAAGTTCATAGAAAGGTGTAGCGGGCAATAGGTAACTTCCGGTGCAGAGTATATGTCCAGGAAAGAAGAGAAAAGGAGGTGCAGCACCACAATACATAATACTAAAGAGCACTACAATATCACAATAATTTGAAGGAGCAATTGTATGCCTAATCATGATCTAAACAGATGTGACTTTGGTACATGTATTTCTTTGATCATTTTTCATCTGAATAATCACGATCTTAAAATTATGACGGTCCAATTTGATTATAATCAAATAAATCAACCAGCTACGCAAGCATGATAGTTATTAACATAGAGACACATCACGCCAGTTCTAAATTTCATGACAGGTGCTTACTGTATTTTCAAAGATTGACTGCATCTTATTAGAATCAAGAAATACATGTATACACGAGCAGCTAGTGCTCCCAGGGAACTTAATTAAGCTTATGCAGCGCCATGAATATCTAAATATACATTATACTGAATATATACGATGGATTTACTTTGGTTTTTCAGCTGTCGTGGTCAAAAGTTCTAAACCTGACTTATATTCTACAAAAATATTTACCTGGCATGATCCATTGTGTTGTTGCAAATATAAATATATATTTTTAATCAATCATTTGTACATCTCTAACCTCTACGATCTAGCCATGATTACTATGTAATTACAAAGTTCTTAACTTTCTCTTCATTTATAATTAGAACATGACACACTACTTTATAATGCTCTAGTTATCTATGTATAGAAAGCTTATATGCGTGTAGTAAATTTATAATTGTCCACCTCAATCAGTGTTATACAGAAGCATATATGATCCAAGCAGGATAAAGCATCAACAAAAAGAGATGGAATTACCTACGTGATTATGCATAGCAATCAAGGTGCATATTTGTATGTAACTAAAAAATGGGCAATCTTGAATAGACTTGAGGGATTAGAAACCAAACTCAACTCATTCTTGCAAGGAAGTAATTAACAAATTTACTGGGCAGATCCACTTGTGGCATCACTCTTGCTAGCTAATAACCATGATAGATAGTACAGGACGATCCTTCCCAATTGCTGCAACAAACCAAGAGGAAAATAGCTCAATTAGCCAATTCGCTCACCAAAAAGAAGAACAAGAAATAAAAATCCAAGAACTTGAATTTACATTGCAATGGGTGAATGGATAAAAAAACACAAACGTGTAGCCGCACAATACGCCTCTAAAGTACAGAAGGCGGCTCAATGGTGACCTTAATGAACCATTACAAATGCAGGCCCCATAAAAACAGAACCATCTTCTGATAATTAAATGCGTGCCTTGGCGTGCCCGTCAGGCCAGTGGATTGTTGGGACGATAAAAATGCACGTATGAAGAAACAAAAAATACTAAAGATGACAAAACAGGGAAAGACAAAACAGGGAAAGAAACAAAAAATACTGAGGATACCTTAATGAACCATTACAAATGCAGGCCCCATAACAAACCACAAGTTTTAGTTAAATTATGTGCTTGATGAAGTGCATAGAAAGAAATTATACAATCGTTCTTGTATCAAGTGGGGAGAAAAGCGCCACGATGTACAAACACCAACCTAGGGAAAAAGAGGAGTAAGGAGGAGGAGAAGAGTGGTCGACCTGAAGATCCGTTCACGAAGCCGCGACATGGAGATGATGTCCAGGCACAGATCGAGCAAGCGATCGACCGGAAGAACGTGAAACAAGAGGCAACAAACAAATCTGCAGCAAATCAAAGGTAAAATCAAATATATGCGGTAGACGGCGGCCTAGAAAGGGAGCAGAATGGATGCATACCTATATATCGGCGAAAACAGCATCAGATCCGACGTAGCAGCTAAACTAACGACAGACCTGCAAACAAACCAGATCCAAATCAAGGAAGAACAGACAAACGTACAGGAAGAAAGAACAGGCGACAAGGCAAATCAGCTTAACCTACTGAGAGAATGAAACTATATAAATCCTAGAGGAGCCTATCTCCTAAAGTTTCATGTAAAGGCAGCGTGCAAAAATATCAAGGCATGTATGACGTGTTTATCCATAAGTCATAACAACCTCATGCGCACTTCTTTAAACCATCGAAATTTAATTCAAAACCAACACTCAATTCCATATTGTGCTAATACTAATCATGAACTTATGCATTTCACTTCAGTAGAAGAGCTTTATTATACCGCAGCAACTGTAAATGCCGGAAATAATAGGATATCTAAATGTAAAAATGTGGTTACACCAAAAGTAACTCACAATCCTGCACATTTAACATGGCAAAGAAGAAGAACCTCATTGCCTGCACCAACAGTCTTGATACTAACAGTTTGGATTTCGTTATGTTTTGCCCATAGGATTTTTTCACTGTTGTCCATGCTAGCAACTGGAACTTCACGGCCAATTTTTATCATAATTTTCCCTAAATCATATCCAATCACAATCCTATAAAAATTAAAATATCATATATCACTACCTTAACTTGAAAGGAAAGAACAATAAATAAAAGCATGAACTATGCATTTTTAGTGAAGATTTTTTTGGGAGAAACAGTTTAGCAGATACACAATGTTGTCACAATATAGGAAATTGTGTCGCAGAAAAAGAAAATGGATTGTTAGTGCGTGTGGAGCTTCAGTAGCAGATGAGAAGACATATTCGTGTATTGGCCCTTCACATTGACCATATTACCATAGAACTGAAATAGAGGAAGAGCAAAATATTCATTACCTTCTTGACCCCTTCATGTATCCTAAAGCCCAAACTCGCTCAAGACCATAATGAAGAGTGTTCTCAAGCCTGTAAGTGCATCAAGCAAAGTGTTATTCACTTGTTCTACAAGAAAAGAAATAATTAAATGCTTGGGAGAAATGGAAGAATTAAGAATAGACCACATTCTTGCTCATGATTCATGAACAAGGCACTATCTACACTGCCAATTTAAAGAAATAAACTGGCATGAGTTGGGAAATAACGAATGTGTATAGTCCAGTGCAGAAGATATTACTATTATTGCAAACAAAAAACATGTAGAAGAAAAAAACTTCGGCCAGTAACTGTATTTGCGTGTAACTAAATAGATTTTAGTAAAACAAAGCTGGTTTTCGGAGAGTGCACTGTTAGTATCATCTCCAAGCAATATCATAGTATGAGAGAGAGAGAGTACCTGTAGGTTGTAGAGTGCCACAAGCGAACTGTGCCATCCTCTGAGCCAGTAATTATAATAGGTAGTTCTAGATGGAAACAGACAGCAGACACATTGTGTGCATGTCCTTCAAGTGTTTGAACACATCTCTTGGTTTGGTAATCTCAAACCTGATCCAACAAATTGAGTAATAAGTCAGATCAATCCCAATATACCCTCACAATAGCACAATTCATTGCAGATGACACACCTTTGCAGTCTGATCATCAGATCCAGTAATAAAAAATGGTCGATCACCACCGGTGAAGTAATCAACACGGTTCACGCCTTTTGAGTGGCCATCTAATGTGAAGTTAGGATCAGGAGAACCAATACTCCATATCTGAAGTTCACGTTCAATATTAGGATATTAGGCAGGGTACAGACCAAGATACAAAACATGACTCAGTTTAACCAGCATCTTTTTGAGGAACAATTACCAATGCATACGTACAAAATATTTTCTTTTCCTAAACCAGTCCATATTCATCTCCTTGTGAAACCAATTGATCATGTTCTTTATAGCATTCAACATGACGTGTAGGTACTATCATGATACGATACTTTGATTGCAGAAGGAAAATCAAAAATCCCTTTTCACCTTAGAATAAAGAACCCTCAGAATGATAAAAAGGTCATAACTAAAAAAATATGTCTAATTTAATATATATTCAAGCATGGTCATTGGTTCCATAGTTGTGTTGTATGCATACTCATCCCATCACGCAGTTTATCTTGAGGGAATAAAGTGCAGAAAGGATGATCTTTCCCCCAAAAAAAAGGTTAAAGCCAAAAACCTTGCATAAGTAGCAAAATCAAGAGCTACAAAAGAATCACTATCTCCTGTAGCCATACTCATCAATACTTTTTAGCAAAGAAATTTATTCTCTATAGGAATATCTAGTCCGTGTGAGCAAAGAATCTAGCCAGACTCATCAATACTCTATTAGCAAAGTAATCTATTTTCTATAGGAATATGTAATCCATGTGAGCAAGGACTCACGTGTTGGTAAATGCAGAAATAGTATACTGCTCTCCAGAGGCGTTTGGTAGCGGCCTAGATCATAAACAATTCATATAAACCATCTCTGAACTGCAATGGGTCACCTGAAAAGCACCAAAAATAACAAACAATTGGATTTTAGAAAACTTCTAACAAGTTCAAAAAATTAGAGAACCACAATGAAAATGTTATCGATCAGTTTTATTGTGCAATGATCTCTGAACCCAACTAAGGAAAAAATGAAAGGAACATGAGAGGGGCGTAGCGTACCCTGGTTGAGTGTTCGTGTTTCAAAAGGAGAGATGCCTTGTTGAATATAGTTTGATTTGCAAAAACCTAACTGAAAAATGTACAACTCTGTGTCTAGCAATGTATTACAACCAACATGAGCAGTCAATTACATAGTTTCTTAGAAGGCAGGAATGAGTACCCTGTTCTTCTAGTATATAGTTTAAAAAACTGTATGACCAAAGCAATGAAAACCTCAACTTCTGTATTCCTGCTACATTGCTTTCTATTCTCAGCAGCTTAACAACACTAATAGTGGAGCTGGAACGTAAGAAAAATTGAGATGACATTAAGCACTCTGTATTCGTGGCTCAACAACAGAAATCCCAAATCGACCAAACCCCGCACAAATCGCGGTCACGTTTCCAGCCAAATCAGCGTCGGATCATTTCGCTCGTACTGACAGTCGCTTAGCTAAAGCTGCACCGCACAAAACCAATCACCACGAGCTGAAACGATGGCACCCGCAGGTCACAGCGAACCATGACTCGCGGTCGAGTGAGGAGGAGCAGGTTAGGGGGAGGGGGGCTGCTCACCGGAACGTAGTAGTCAGCAAGGTGGGGCACGTCGTCAAGGATGTGTCCGAAGTCGCCCTCGGAGATCTTGACATGTGGGGCGTCGGTGAGACCGACGTGGGAGGCGTTGATGAGGGCGCGGAGGTTGGGGTAGGTGTTGCGGGAGATCCGCACGCACATGGCGGAGAAGGGCAGCGCCGCCTTGGCCTGCTGCTGCTGCTCCCCGCCGCCGCCGTCGTGCTCCTCGTCCTCCCTCCGCTGCTGCTCGTCGTCATTGCTGGGGGGCTCTGTTGCAATCCCATGGGGAGGAGGTCGGAGACGCAGAGGAGGGCGGCGGCTCGGGTCGGAGAGAGGGAGAGGAGAGCAGCGACAGCGTGGCGAGAGCGGCGGCGCTGTAGGGCGCGATGGGTAGCGGCGGCTAGGGTTTCAAGGGAGGGGGCGGGGAGGAGAGGAGAGCGAGCGAGCGGGAGGGGGAGGGGAACGATCCGGTGCTCGCTGTCCACGGACTCACCTCAGCGCTATTGGGCAGTTCTCCCACCAGGTGAAATGACGAAAATGCCCTCGTGGGGGCGCTGGAATTACGCGCGGTGGCACGACCGGGGCGCACTGAATTTTATCTAACGGCTCACAACGATCCGGTAAATATCCGACGGCCCACGACGACCGAGCCCGAGATCCAACGGCCAGAACACAATCAAGAAAACGATCGGACGGCCGAGAAGCTCAAATCGCTGAGGAGCGTCCGGCATCCCTCCGGTTCATATCTCTTGATTGCCTTGTCATTGGTGGTGCAGTTATCCACAGTCACTGTCATCAGTTTTTCATCAATATTCCATTGAAGCAGGGAATCATAGAGCACTTCACATATCACTTCAGCTGTATGAGGAGCTGGAACATATACAAACCTGCAGTATTCAGCAACATATAGTCATAAACAGCAGCACTTCATAGAAAGCAACACATACTAAACAGCAACACTTCTTAATCAGCAACACATCATAAACAACAGCACATCATAAACAGCAGCACATCATAAACAACAGTATATGATCAACAACACATACTATACAGCAGCACATAGTAGTACCTCATGATAACATTCCGAAGCTTCCAAGATTCATCAGTGAAATGAGCTGTAATAGCCATATATCCCTTCTTTTGGTGGTCCGCAGTCCACATATCTGTAGTGATAGCAACCCTAGATTGGTTCATAGCCATGTAATCAATTGCCTTCTTTCTTTCTTGGTTATAATCTTCCTCAATATCTTGCCTAAAAGAAAAAAGAAGAGGATACCATATGTTACCTCTTCATTGCATAGAACAAGATAAACAAAAATAAATCAAATAAACCCATGGCAAAGTATACCTAATAGTATTTCTTGTATGTAGCTTGAATAGTGGCTGAAGTGCATGAACAAACTTCCTAAAACCAGCATGGTCCACTATAGACAGTGGATACTCATGCAACACCAACATGTTACCAAGCTCTCTTCTAGCAACCTCTTGATCAAACGTATAGCTCTCCAAAAAAATGTTACCGTCCTCCTTAGCATTCATCCTCAATGATGGCTGACTCAATGTTTTGCCTCCCTTCATCTTCAACATCTTGAGAGTACAAATCTTTAGATGAGAAGCAAGATGCTTTGTGCCTGCTCTAGGTCCTGAAGCAAGTTCCTTGTGACAAGTTACACTTTGCTTTCCATTGTCCATTGATCCTCATCTTCTCATTTCCAACCAAACTTTAGAAGTTAGCTTCCGTTTGCCTGCTTCATTGACCTCTTCCACCTCCTCCTCCTGTCCATCTTCATCATCCGAAAGAATGACATGATCTGCATCTTCATCCATTGGGGCAGATGCGTCACAAGGAGACATCTACCTGGCTGGTTGAACTTGTACCACTGCAAAAAGAGCATAAATGAAAAAATACATCAAATTCTTGTAGTCTTCTTAATATAATACTTGATTCTATATGTGCACTGAAAGTACGATGCTCATATATGCATCGTAACATCTCTACATATCATATATATATATATATGCAAAAAAAGTGTATTCATCGCAGCAACTATAAATAGTTAATTTTTTGTTTTCAGCATTACTTTCTTTTTGGTCGAACGATTTTTATTTTGCAGGCAGAGTTAATTTCGATTTGTATAGCACTTTGTGTTTTTATTAACTGCAACTCATCATTTTTCTGACCAAAAACGTGCATCTGCAGTGTTGTCTTTAAAATGGGCCTGAATCTTACTGTATTTTGTTAACTGTAAATAGTCTGAAACAAGTTAGAATGTCTCTGCATTTTTACCCCTGAGAAGTACATGCTTACAAAAGAAGAAACGATCAGTTACCACCTCACATTAAATAGATCTAAAATCTGCCACCACCGATTCTATCTCTGCTATTACAATGCTAAAAAATCACACAGGGGTCTGATGTACGTACTAGCACACAATTTGCTACGCTGAGCTCATCTCAGTAACAAATACATTTTTTCTCTTATATAAAAAGGATCTCATTCATCACAGCAGCTATATACATCATGCATAGGCAGAAAACCAATACTTATCAACTTATATATGCAGGAGAAAAAACATCGTATCATCACATATCTATACATCTATGTATAGTCTACGAATGCATAAAATCATACACAAAATTCAAACTCACCATGCCAAAAGAGCCTTGCTTTTGTTCTTGTGCTTGGTGACAGAGAGGATCGACTAAGCGGGCTAGGGCGAGGCGGCCGGCTTGAAGTGTTGTGACGGGGCTGCACCTTGGACGCCGAGGCAGGAGGTAGAAGTCCTTTACGTCGGCCCGGGCTTGGCCCTTTCCTGGCGGACGGAGACGGACGGCCACCACCCCAACGATGGTGTTAGGCTTGGGACCAGGGTAGCCGCGCCATGCCCATGCTCCTGGCCCTGGTGGTTGCCGCCGTCTGACTCAGTCCGCATGAGCGCGAGCTGCATCTCCTTCTCCTGGTCGCCGTCCTCGCGCAAGCTATGGTCCTCATCCCCAAGATCCATGGCGTCCGAGCGGCTGAAGCGCTGGCGACGGCGAGGCAGCGAGTAGCTGGACGCAATGGCGGCGGCGACTAGGGATGCCCGAGGAGGCGAGGAGCCGAGATGAGATCAGGAGGAGACAGAAGGATATCAATCTCCGTCTCTCAGAATATGGGACGTGATCTCTATTCATTATTCACCAAAGCCAAATCACCCTAATCACGCAGATTCCTTCTATGTTCTATCATTCCATGTACGTGTGTATGTGGGCTACATGTATCTCGTGGACTAACTGATTTTGTGGGAAGTTAGATTAGATATATGAGTAGTGATTAGTGAAGGCCCACTTAACAGATTTTACGCGGGTATATGGGTACACGGGTATGGGTTATGCTATCCCATACCCATACCCACTCTGCCGGCAATTTTGACTATTTTGACCTGTGGACGAAATCAATTCACAAAATGAACTGCCCGTGAAACTATTTCACAGCACTGACCCTTTTGTGTAGCGCCCGCCACGCAGGCGCCACACCCTACGGTGCAGCGCCTAGCTCGCGGGCGTTGCACGCCAGTCCACCGTGGCGGTCCTTGGGCCCGCACCCAGCAGTGCAGCGCCTCCTAGCTAGGCGCCACACATGTAATGTGCAGCGCCTAGCGTTCGGGCGTTGCACTGTGACTTATCCAGCGGCTGGGCCTCCCTCCCCCACTCCCCCCACCCCACACACCCCAACCCGAGCTTTGCCCCCTCTCCCACTCTCTCCCCCTCTCAAATCCTCTCCCAAAACTTGCAAATTTGAAGAATTTGTCCGTGGATTTCGAAGTCATACCCTCCCTCAAGGTAATCTTCTCTGATCCCTTGTTTTGATCCAAGTAATGCTAGTTTGGGAAACCCTAGTTTTGTTTGGATCTAGAGATTTGCATGGAGATGTGAGATCTTTGTTTGCCAATTTCCTATGATTAGGCTTTGTTAGTATGTTAGGGTTATTCTTATGGGTGTTCTTATGTTGGTGCTAGAGTTATGGTTAGGGTTATTGTTAGGGTTATGGTTAGGGTTAGGGTTATGGTTAGGGTTGTTGTTTGATATATATGTATTAGGGTTTGTATTCCGTGTTAATCCTTAAATTAGTACTCGTGGAAGCAATGTTACGATGTGTTGTTTGAATGCTTATAGGGATGGGAAGAACATGTGTGTTTGTTCATCATGGGGACAAAGACGCCTTCTTGAAAGGCAATATTGAACCGGATCCGGATGAGGTAGATATGTTGTTTGATAGTAGTCCTAGCTATGCGGAGCTCTTGCAACAAGTGAGGAAAGATTTGAATTGGATGGCCCCTAGTGATATCGTTGAGTTGGAGGGAAGGCATAATGTAGGTTTTGGAATGCACATCCGTTGGAAGACAATGCGTATCAACTCGGAGCAACGTTGGGTTGCATACAAGGAAACAGTGGCTGATTCACTTGACAAGGCTCTTGAGTTATTTGCAACGAAGAAGGTTGATTCAAATTTGCATTTGGACTTGAACCGGAAACCCTCCCCTTTGGTTGCTAGTAGCCCCCCACCCTTGAAGCGAGATGAAATTGTTGAACCTCTTTTGACCCAAGAAGTGAGGCCAACATTGAGCCCGTTTACAAACAACCAAGATGAAGCTTTGCAAGAGGACAATGATGAGTATGCAGACGATGACAATGAAGTTGATATCCATGACAACAATGTGGGTGATCTTGACAAATATCATTTGCAAGAGACAATGGACCATTCCATCCCTTTTTCCCGTGCATATGCATCGGATTCGGATGACGAAGGTCCCGATGAACAAGTTGATGAGGAGGGGTTCACGGTGAAGGAGGCCGAAGCTTTCGAGAAGGTATTCGGTCGGGATCACAAGACACCATTGTTCAAGGATGTTAGTCTCGCGGATGAAGCCGTTGTGGATGGTGGCAAATCTATATCTCTTGGGGTTAGGCCAAGCTCTCACCGTGATTTGGGAGACGACAAGAACCGGATTGGTAAAGGGAGTAAGTTCGAAACCTTCTTAGAATTGAAGATGTGGCTCGACAACTACTCGGTTACGCATTATCGTCCACACAAGGTGGTGCATTCGGACGTCAATGTGCGCTACACGGTTGCATGTGCATGTGAAGATGAAATATGTCCGTGGATTGTGCGTGCAAGACCATGGAAAGGAGGTCCCGCTTGGCACGTAGTGAGTTGTGTGCCAACTCACATGTGCCGAGGCAAAAGGGTGGATGGCAAGATTGTGTCCCAAGACCACAGATAACTCACGTCTGAGTTCATCGCTTACAGGCTCTCCAACTCAATATCCACACTTCCAACAATGAGCGTCCAACATGTCATTGACCTTGTGAAAGCCATATTTCATTACAAGGTGAAGTACGACAAGGCATGGAAGGCGAAGCAAGCCGCATTTAAGATGTTGTATGGTACTTGGGAGGAAGCATACAACCGAATCCCTAGGTTGTTGTTAGCCATGGCTGCCACAAACCCGGGCATGGCTGGTTCAACATTGCTAAGACATCAACTCCAAGTTCAACATAGAGCTAGTTCCTAAGACATACAAATAAAGGACTATGGCTGGTTCCTAAGAAGAGCTAGTTCCTTGAGCGCTTTTTGGCTGCTCCCCCCCTCTTGCTGGCTAACTTCTTGACCTTCCTAGGAAGAGGAACACGCTCCCGCTCCGGCTCCGGTTCCTCCACGTCATCGACATCGTCATCCAAATAGTCATCCAAAGCCGCCATCCGCGAGGTGCCGACCGTCCTTTTGCCTCTTTCGGTGAAGTCTTCAGGTGTGTACTTGTTGATTCCCTTTCTAGGCTTTAGTACGTATGCAGACCTAACCTGGTACGCCCCCAAGGTCATATCATCATCAGCAACCTATGCATCAACAAAAGATATGGAAAGACCGTGTGTGAGGATATAGTTAGCAATGCATCAACAATTGGATATATATGCTCATGCCATACCTCTTGAGTGACCACACCCACATCCTCATCCTCCAAATGATCACCATGGCTCTGGACCGAAGCGGGATCTGATGGTGTCGCCGACCTAGACCGTTCTGGTGATACATACTCGGGGTCACGACAACCAAAAAGGTTTGATAGCCGCCTTAACTTTTGGCCCTAGCGCTGCAACATGTACAAGTGAATGAGACATCGAACGTAGCAACACATGTTAAGTGCTAGTTTGAAGGAGATGTGAACCTTGATGAATGCTCGAAGTGCACCTTCTCCATCGCTTTTGCCAGCCGGGGTTGTTTCAAGAATAGTCTCGGTCTCATCAGCTGCTTTCTTGATCTGGGCACGCTATGAACAGAAATGGTATTAACGTGTTAGGCAAGCGAAGATGTGAATAGTGTGAATGAAAAGCAAAGAGGGCAAATACCACAAAGTTCATCATTGCAGCTAAAGGGATCACTGAGTTGCCTTTCCTGACTAATGCGTTGTACTGGTGTTGGGCTAGCTCATCAAAAACAGTGGGTTCTTCCAAAATCTCCTCAGCATACGCCGGCTTGCATACCTCCATACGGGTACTTGCAAGAAACCATGTGAGATAGTTGTTGAACGCTACAGGGCAGTGCTCACGAAGCTGGACTCCTTTTCCAGCCCTAGCTTGCTCCACACTAAGCGCAAACTGTACGACATACTTTCTGTGATGCTTGGCCCAATCCTTAATCTTCCGCTGCCTTTTCCTATCCAACCTGCAAGTTAGAAACATAATATTAGTAGCATCGAAACCGCCGAGAAGCTGCTAAGTACTCAAGGTTAATTATATCTTACGCGTGTAGCAACTTGTCCGTGTCCTCCCACTCCGGCGGATGTGCCTGGAACAAACCAAACTGACGGCGCACTCGATGTGGGAGGTGAAGCTCAACCGCCCAGTTGCATATGAGTGGGCACCGCATACGCCAGAGATCCCTATCCCTAGTGCACATCGGATTCAGCCTGAACTCTAAAGGGTCACCAAAACTATCTCCTGTTCCATACGGCTCCCATATCACCTGCAAAATGGGATAGAATGCAAAATTGATATCGAGTTGCAATAGAAGCATCATAATAACTTATGCCATGTCAATTCACCTGCTCAGGCGTGATCGCGTTAAGCTCACTCTGGTACAACTTGTACATGACTGAGGGATCATCTGTCGTCTCATTTATCACATCCCACTTGTAAGCCCAAGTGGGTAGCCGTAGTAGGTCGCCTTTGTCGTCCCAATCATCGTACTTCACCTTCTTCGGACGTCCAACCGGCAAACGCTCCCAGCTCCATATGGAAAGTGCGAGCAAACAACCACCAATACCTCCAGATGACCTACAACAGGCTTCGTCCAACTGCACATAAAAGAGAACATGGTTCAATTAAGAGCAAGATCGCATTCATAATGTAGCAATGAAGTGAAAAAGAAACAACTTCATACCTGTCTATACAAGTAAGCCAGTGTCGCCGAACCCCAACTCCATTTGCTATCGAAGACGGTCAACGCCTTCAGCCACATCCATGGAGCATTCTTGCCTGTGCCATCAGCAAACATAGTCCTGGATATCACATACCACATGTAGACACGAGCATATATCTTGACCGTGTCCTCATCAGCTTCCGGTGGGCAAGTACCAAAGTGCTCAGTAATCCACGTGAAAGTAGCACCGGCTGCGACTCTTTCCTTCTTCTTGTTTTCTGCTGCTGGTTTCCGGAGGCTCCGGAGGAACCATACCGATAAGGGCATGCATCTGCGCGCGCCACCCATCGGAATCGGTGCTCATACATAGAGGATTCCCATCGATAGGAAGACCGGTGATCATAGCAATATCCTGGAGCGTCACGTCATCTCCCCGGTCCGTAGATGGAAACTATGTGTCTCCGGCCGCCAATGATCAATAAGCGCGGTGAGTGCTGGAGCATTGTTGGGTGGCGTCGACCGTCTGACCATATGAATGAAAGGGAGAAGTCCTGTCTCCCTTACATACGGTGTGTATCGCTCATCATAGAGCATCCACCCAAGGGTGACCCCGTGAGAACGAAGCTTCAAAGGTGCAAGCTCCTACAAACAAACAATTCATAACATTACATATGGGGCATTTGTGTTTGAAATAAATACGAAATTCATAAAACAGGCCACTTTCATTATTACCCGCTGCTCCACCGCCATAGCGTACGACCGGTGTTGTTTGTCCCAGTGATCATCGAGAAGCCAAACCATCCTAACAATTTTGAAAGAAAGCTTTCTTGTCAACACGATTATCTTTTGAATACAAATAAACTAAAGTACGCCTACTAGATGCAAAATACAAAGCATATGTATCCAAACCATTCTTGCCAATACAAATGTAATTTCAATAAACTAAACTAAGCCTACCTCATGCAAGATTCAATACAAATATCTTTTCCATATAAATAAAATGTCAACCTATGTATCCAAACTATATAAATAACATGTCAACCTATGTATCCAAACCACATTCTAGTCTAACAAGGGTTCCCCAAATCGAATACATGCAAGATTCAAACAAAAATTCCCTAAATCTAATACAACAAGATTCAAACAAGGGTTCCTCAAATCTCCGAAATAGCATACATTCTATGGATAGAAAGAAGGGGATCGGAGAAAAGTACCTTCTAGGATGGATTGGTGAAGGAATCCATGGGCCAAATCGTCAGATTTGATGATTTTTTAAGAGGGGATTGAGAGGGGGAGAGGAGGAAGCCGCCGGCCGCCTATTCTGTAACTCCTCTGGAACGAATGGGTGGGGTGGGGGGGGGGCAGCGGGCGGCTGGCATCTAAGTCACAGTGCAGCGCCTGCGGGCCGGGCGCTGCACATTACGGTGCAGCGCCTAGCTCTGAGGCGCTGCACTGCTGGGTGCGGGCCCAAGGGCTGCCACGGTGGACTGGCGTGCAACGCCCCCGAGCTAGGCGCTGCACCGTAGGGTGTGGCGCCTGCGTGGCGGGCGCCACACAAAAGGGTCAGTGCTGTGAAATAGTTTCACGGGCAGTTCATTTTGTGAATTGATTTCGTCCACAGGTCAAAATAGTCAAAACTGCCCACTCTGCCCGATGGGTTTAATATTTTTCTATTTATATATCCATGGGTAATTTTTTATCTCATACCCTTACCATAATAGGGTTTTTACCCGGCGGGTACACGGGTAATGGGTACCCATTGCCATCTCTAAACGCCAGTACATCGGACTAATGTAAGCCGGGAGCCCAAGTCAGCTCTTTGGCAACCTCCGCCACTGGATCACGTGAAGTTTAATGTTGATGCCGCTGTTTCAAGGTAGAAAATTTGGTGCGGTTGGAGTAGTATGCAGGGACGTGGCTGGCACTTTCCTGGGTGCCTCTTCTTTTACTTTTCAACACATTTGATCATGTTGCATTGGAAGCATTGGAGGTAAGAGAGGCGCCGGCGCTCACGGAGGATTTATATGTGCATAAGATATAGGTGGCGTCTGATTGCAAGATCGTCGTGGATAAAATCAAGCAAGGTACAATGTCGAATCATGCGGCAATCGTACATGAAATTATAGAGCGATCGAATGCTTTTATTGCTTGTAATTTTGTCCATAAATTGAAGAGCTCAAATTTTGAGACTCACAATCTCGCTAGGCATGTACTTTCGCTCGGGGCTAGGCCGCCGTGTCTGGTTAGGCCTCCTAGGAGATTTGAATTTTATCCCTGTAAATGTTGTAACAATTTAAATAAAGCATGGCGAGGATATCTCAAAAAAAACTAATTAACGAGCGCTCCTTCGGGAGCCTCACAATGATCAACGCCATTTGGCGCGCTTTTAGCCGCCCGCCATGTGTCGCGGTCTGGGCGGTTCCTTCGGATTTTCTTTTGTTTTTCGCATGCGTTTTCGGTTTTTTAAACGGGATTTTTAGGTTTTTTCGACGTTTCGATTTTTCACCGGTCTTCCTTAGCTTTTAGAACAATACAAATTCAAAAAAAAAAGCAAAAAACGTGTTCTATTTTTTCCATCCGCGAGGGTCACGGCTTTGCTTCCGCGAGAGGTATGGTTTTGCTTTCGTGAGAGTCACGGTCGTGCCTCTCGGAAACGGAAAAAATGCGTTCTTTTTTTTTCTTTTGCGAGAGGCGCGGTTTTGCTTCCGTGAGAGACACGGTCGTACTTTTACGAGAGTCATGGCCGTGTCTCTCGGAAACGGAAAAAAATAATTTTTCTGTTTTTGCTTTTGCGAATGGTTGTGTTTTCGCGAAAGGCATGGTCGTGCCTTTCGAAAACAAAAAAACGTGTTTTTTGTTTTTTTTCTTTCTGAGAGTTACGGTTTTGCTTTCGTGAGAGGCATGGCCGTGTCTCCTCAGAAAAGGAATAAAACGTGTTTTCTTTTTTCTTTCCTTTCACGAGAGGTAAGGTTGTGATTTCACGAGAGGCACGGACGTGCCTCTTTCGGAAATGGGAAAAACCTGTGCTCCCGGTTCGGTTTCTTCGTCCGTTTTTTTTGTAGAAAAAATGTCAAAACCTATCAACAGGGGATCTAGTTTTGAAGATCTTGACGCTGAGAATTCAACAGTGAAAATGATTCGAGATTTGGACGCACGGTTTAAGAGATAAAACATTTTGAATAAACGAATCTAGAAAAAAGAAAAACTTTCAGATTGCGATAAGTGACGCACATGTAGCGTGCCAATTGTGATAACCTAAGAAGGTGAGAGTGATCTTTGCAATGAGTATTACTCAATTAGTGATTTCGTCGCAACGTTGCATACACAAACTACCCGCATCGTTCATGGACCCAACTCCTATTTGAGGCGAATCCTACTTGGCGCTGTAGGCGCCTGTTATAGACCAGAGCAACTGGTTGATGAGCGCTCCTTTCGGAGCCTTGTAACGATCACTTGCGGTGGGCTGACAGCTCACAGGTGTCGTCACGTGTTCCGTTCTGAACGCTACCTCTGAATTTTGTTTTTTTATTTCTACATGCATTTTCGATTTTCTAACTGTTTTTTTTCTTTTTGGTTTTCCATCCCTCTTCCTTAGCTTTTGGACCCGAAAAAAGAAAAAAAAATTGGTTAAAAAATGTGATTTTTGCTTCTGCGAAAGGCACGGTTTTGCTTGCGCGAGACGCACGGTAGCGTCTCTTGGAAAAAATGCGTCTTGTTTTTTTTTTCTTCTTCTTCTTCCGCAAAAGGTACGGTTTTGCTTCCGCGAGAGACACGGTTGCCTTTCGAAAACGAAAAGAAAACATGTTTTCAGTCATTTTTTCCTTTCGCGAGAGGCACAGTTTTACTTCGGCGAGAGACACGAGTTGTACTTCCGCAAGAGGTGCGCCCGTGCCTTTCGGAAACGAAAAGAAAAATGTTTTCTGTTTTTTTTCCTTTCGCGAGAGGCACGGTTTTGTTCCTGCGGGAGGCACGACCGTGCCTCTCCAAAATGAAAAAAAATGTATGTTATGTTTTTTTTTCTTTCACGAGAGACATGGTTGTGCTTTTGCGAGAGGCATGAGTGCGCCTCTTTCAGAAAAATAAAAAACCGTGCTTTTGGTTTGGTTAGAAAAAGTTCGTCAAACCTATCAATATATGATCTAGTTTTGAAGATTTCAACCGGAGGAATTCAACGATAGAAACGGTTCAAAATTTGAACGCACAATTTACGAAATAAAATGTTTTGAATAAACTGTGCTTTTGGTTTGGTTAGAAAAAGTTCGTCAAACCTATCAATATATGATTTAGTTTTGAAGATTTCAACGGGAGGAATTCAACGATAGAAACGGTTCAAAATTTGAACGCACAATTTACGAAATAAAATGTTTTGAATAAACGGATTTACAAAAAAGGGAAATACCCAAATTGCAACAAATAGCGCATAAAGGCATGAGTGCGCCTCTTTCAGAAAAAGAAAAAACCGTGCTTTTGGTTTGGTTAGAAAAAGTTCGTCAAACCTATCAATATATGATCTAGTTTTGAAGATTTCAACCGGAGGAATTCAACGATAGAAACGGTTCAAAATTTGAACGCACAATTTACGAAATAAAATGTTTTGAATAAACTGTGCTTTTGGTTTGGTTAGAAAAAGTTCGTCAAACCTATCAATATATGATTTAGTTTTGAAGATTTCAACGGGAGGAATTCAACGATAGAAACGGTTCAAAATTTGAACGCACAATTTACGAAATAAAATGTTTTGAATAAACGGATTTACAAAAAAGGGAAATACCCAAATTGCAACAAATAGCGCATAAAGGCATGAGTGCGCCTCTTTCAGAAAAAGAAAAAACCGTGCTTTTGGTTTGGTTAGAAAAAGTTCGTCAAACCTATCAATATATGATCTAGTTTTGAAGATTTCAACCGGAGGAATTCAACGATAGAAACGGTTCAAAATTTGAACGCACAATTTACGAAATAAAATGTTTTGAATAAACTGTGCTTTTGGTTTGGTTAGAAAAAGTTCGTCAAACCTATCAATATATGATTTAGTTTTGAAGATTTCAACGGGAGGAATTCAACGATAGAAACGGTTCAAAATTTGAACGCACAATTTACGAAATAAAATGTTTTGAATAAACGGATTTACAAAAAAGGGAAATACCCAAATTGCAACAAATAGCGCGTCACTCATTTATCTTTGCAAAAAGTACTCTTCAATTAATTTCGGTGATAGACAAATTTACTAAAACGCGCGCGCTGCGAATCGAACAGCCGACCTCACTCGTTGACACTCGTTCATGCAACCACCGCGCGATAAAGGAGGATCTGCTAAACTTCGACTCTTCGCGTTTTTTATTCCTTCCTTCTCTATTTTTTCCCCTTTTTTCTTTTTTCCATTTTAGTTTTTTCTTGTTTATTTTTTTCTTCCAGGTTTCCTTCCTCATCGTTTTTCGTTTATTCTTTTCTTAATTGCGTGAACATTTCCAAATTGATGATGTTTTTTTAATTTCATGAAATTTTATTTTCAAAATAAATGAAATTTTTTAGTGATTTTTTAACAATGATGATTTGTTTTCAAACTCGATGAACTTTTTCTAGTTCGATGAACATTATTCAAATTTGATGAATTCTTTTTAAAATTGATGAACTTTTTTTAAATTCAATGAACTTTTTTCGAAATTAGATGAACTTGTTTTAAAATTGGATGAAATTTTTTCAGTTTTGTGAACATTTTTTCAAAATGGTAATTTTATTTTCAATATTTTGATGAACTTTTTTCAATTTTTTTGTGAACTATTTTTTACATTGATGAACTTTTTCCAAAATCATTGAACTTTTGTTTAATAGGGCAACGGTTTTCTTCATGTTCACATGCTTTTCCTGAAATCTGTGACGTTTGAGCGGCTATGAGCATTTAAATAATTAGCGCTGAGTTTTTTGAATTGGAACCAGATGCTCTAGTGCTTAGCCGAAGACCGGAAGGTAGTGTTTGTCACGAGTTCGATACGCCACGGGAATGTAGTATTTTTTTAATTCTTTTTGCGCATTTCAGCACCATTTTTGTGGCGGTTACCCTTCGTGGGCTGGCCCAGTTCAATGTGTAGCGTGCGCCGTTTCGCGCCTAGGAGCTCCCCTATTTGGCGCCCAAGGCGAGCTCCTACTCGGAGTTGTCGTGGATTCGCACAGGTTTCGAGCGAGCGACGCGATCTGCGCCGGCCCATTAATCATTTCAGCTATCCCAATTTTGCAAACCTTGTATAGATGACTAGACGGTTTTTTTAGGTTTTGGGAAACTTTTAGAAGTTTCCTGAACCGTTTTTTTCCTTACTTTTTTCTGTTGCTGTTTCTTTTTTGATTTTCTTCTTTCCTGTTTCTTTTTTTTTGCTTTTTATCTCCTTTTTTGTTTACTATTTTTCCTTTTCAATATTTTTTAGATGTTCATCTTTTTCAAAAATTGTTTGCAAATTTAGAAAATGTTCACGTTTCCAAAAATGGTCACCTTTCAAAATTTGTTCAAGAGTTTCAAACAATTTTCACGTGTGCAAAAAAAGTTTGTGTTCCCAGAAAATGTTGCCATTTTCAAAAAATTGTTCCCAAATTTCAATTTTATTCGGGGAGTTCAAAAAATTGTCTTTTAAAAATGTGTGCTTTTCCGAAAGTTGTTCACATTTTCAAATTTTGTTATTAGATTCAGAAAATGTTCCATTTTTAAAAAAATATAAAAATGTTCATCTTTTCTGCAAATGCTTGAGCCTTTTCAAAATATATTCATTTTTTTATTTTTTACTTTTATAAACACGAAAACAACATTTCTAATTTTATATAGTTGTTTGGAAAATTCAAAAAATGTTTGTTTTTCCAAAAATTATTCACATTTTTAAACTTGTTCACGAGATTTAAAAACTTTTCACTGTTGCCAAAATATTATAAAAAAATGAAACTTGTTCACATATTCAAATAATGTTCTGAATTTCAAAAGTTGTTCCGGTTAAAATTTATTCACAAATACGAAAAATGTTCATGTTTTCTAAATTTGTTCGTAAAGTCAAAAAATTGTTCGCATTTTCAAATTTTGTTTATGACTTTGAAAAACGTTCCTCTTTTCTAAAAATGTTATCGTTTTAAAAATCCATTCACGTTTTCAAATCTTGTTCAAGATAAAAAAATTCCTTTTTTTCCCACAAAGTAGAGTTTTCTAATTTTTGTTCACGGATTGAAAAGTTTTCGCATTTCTAAAAATATTCCCCTTCTAAAAAATGTTCACGTACAAAATTTAAAAAGTTTCTGATTTTCTGTTGTCTTAGGTTCTTTGAGTCTCGCGCTTGTACATAAACAAGATAGGTCATTAGTAGAGATGACAATGGGTACCCATTACCCGTGTACCCGCCGGGTAAAAACCCTATTAGGGTAAGGGTATGAGATAAAAAATTATCCATGGATATATAAATAAAAAAATATTAAACCCATCGGGCAGAGTGGGTATGGGTATGGGATAGCATAACCCATACCCGTGTACCCATATACCCGCGTAAAATCTTTTAAGTGGGCCTTCACTAATCACTACTCATATATCTAATCTAACTTCCCACAAAATCAGTTAGTCCACGAGATACATGTAGCCCACATACACACGTACATGGAATGATAGAACATAGAAGGAATCTGCGTGATTAGGGTGATTTGGCTTTGGTGAATAATGAATAGAGATCACGTCCCATATTCTGAAAGACGGAGATTGATATCCTTCTGTCTCCTCCTGATCTCATCTCGGCTCCTCGCCTCCTCGGGCATCCCTAATCGCCGCCGCCATTGCGTCCAGCTACTCGCTGCCTAGCCGTCGCCAGCGCTTCAGCCGCTCGGACGCCATGGATCTTGGGGATGAGGACCATAGCTTGGCGAGGACGGCGACCAGGAGAAGGAGATGCAGCTCGCGCTCATGTGGACTGAGTCAGACGGCGGCAACCACCAGGGCCAGGAGCATGGGCATGGCGCGGCTACCCTGGTCCCAAGCCTAACACCATCGTTGGGTGGTGCCGTCCGTCTCCGTCCGCCAGGAAAGGGCCAAGCCCCGGGCCGACGTAAAGGACTTCTACCTCCTGCCTCGGCGTCCAAGGTGCAGCCCCGTCACAACACTTCAAGCCGGCCGCCTCGCCCTAGCCCGCTTAGTCGATCCTCTACTGTCACCAAGCACAAGAACAAAAGCAAGGCTCTTTTGGCATGGTGAGTTTGAATTTTGTGTATGATTTTATGCATTCGTAGACTATACATAGATGTATAGATATGTGATGATACGATGTTTTTTCCTGCATATATAAGTTGATAAGTATTGGTTTTCTGCCTATGCATGATGTATATAGCTGCTGTGATGAATGAGATCTTTTTATATAAGAGAAAAAATGTATTTGTTACTGAGATGAGCTCAGCGTAGCAAATTGTGTGCTAGTACGTACATCAGACCCTGTGTGATTTTTTAGCATTGTAATAGCAGAGATAGAATCGGTGGTGGCAGATTTTAGATCTATTTAATGTGAGGTGGTAACTGATCGTTTCTTCTTTTGTAAGCATGTACCTTCTCAGGGGTAAAAATGCAGAGACATTCTAACTTGTTTCAGACTATTTACAGTTAACAAAATACAGTAAGATTCAGGCCCATTTAAGACAACACTGCAGATGCACGTTTTGGTCAGAAAAATGATGAGTTGCAGTTAATAAAAACACAAAGTGCTATACAAATCGAAATTAACTCTGCCTGCAAAATAAAATCGTTCCACCGAAAAGAAAGTAATGCTGAAAACAAAAAATTAACTATTTATAGTTGCTGCGATGAATACACTTTTTTTGCATATATATATAGATGATATGTAGAGATGTTACGATGCATATATGAGCATCGTACTTTCAGTGCACATATAGAATCAAGTATTATATTAAGAATACTACAAGAATTTGATGTATTTTTTCATTTATGCTCCTTTTGCAGTGGTACAAGTTCAACCAGCCAGGTAGATGCTCCTTGTGACGCATCTGCCCCAATGGATGAAGATGCAGATCATGTCATTCTTTCGGATGATGAAGATGGACAGGAGGAGGAGGTGGAAGAGGTCAATGAAGCAGGCAAACGGAAGCTAACTTCTAAAGTTTGGTTGGAAATGAAGAAGATGAGGATCAATGGACAATGGAAAGCAAAGTGTAACTATTGTCACAAGGAACTTGCTTCAGGACCTAGAGCAGGCACAAAGCATCTTGCTTCTCATCTAAAGATTTGTACTCTCAAGATGTTGAAGATGAAGGGAGGCAAAACATTGAGTCAGCCATCAGTGAGGATGAATGCTAAGGAGGACGGTAACGTTTTTTTGGAGAGCTATACGTTTGATCAAGAGGTTGCTAGAAGAGAGCTTGGTAACATGTTGGTGTTGCATGAGTATCCACTGTCTATAGTGGACCATGCTGGTTTTAGGAAGTTTGTTCATGCACTTCAGCCACTATTCAAGCTACATACAAGAAATACTATTAGGTATACTTTGCCATGGGTTTATTTGATTTATTTCTGTTTATCTTGTTCTATGCAATGAAGAGGTAACATATGGTATCCTCTTCTTTTTTCTTTTAGGCAAGATATTGAGGAAGATTATAACCAAGAAAGAAAGAAGGCAATTGATTACATGACTATGAAACAATCTTGGGTTGCTATCACTATAGATATGTGGACTGCGGACCACCAAAAGAAGGGATATATGGCTATTACAGCTCATTTCACTGATGAATCTTGGAAGCTTCGGAATGTTATCATGAGGTACTACTATGTGCTGCTGTATAGTATGTGTTGCTGATCATATACTGTTGTTTATGATGTGCTGCTGTTTATGATGTGTTGCTGATTAAGAAGTGTTGCTGTTTAGTATGTGTTGCTTTCTATGAAGTGCTGCTGTTTATGACTATATGTTGCTGAATACTGCAGGTTTGTATATGTTCCAGCTCCTCATACAGCTGAAGTGATATGTGAAGTGCTCTATGATTCCCTGCTTCAATGGAATATTGATGAAAAACTGATGACAGTGACTGTGGATAACTGCACCACCAATGACAAGGCAATTGAGATGATTGTGTGGAAGATAGGAAAGGAGAAGCTCCCTTTGGAAGGTACTCTGCTGCATATGCGTTGTAGTGCACACATCTTAAATCTTATAGTTAAGGATGGATTGGATGTTATGAAGTCAGCTATAGAAAACATTAGGGAAAGTGTGGCATATTGGATAGCAACAGGAAACAAGGATAGAGAAGTTTGAGGAGATGGCTAAGTTTAAAAAAATTAAAATAACAAGAAAGTTGATTCTTGATTGCAAAACTAGGTGGAACTCCACTTTCATGATGCTAGAAGTAGCTTTACCATACAGAGTTGTTTTTGAACGTGCAAAACAAGTTGACAAACAATATGAGCATTTACCTAGTGATAAAGAATGGGAGTTTGCTGCAGAGATGGTGGAGAGACTTGGCTTATTCTATGAGATAACAAAGTTGTTCTCTGGAACTAATTATGTGACTGCTAATGTTTACTTCCCTAGAATCTGTGAGATTAAAATGAAAATGAGACAGTGGGCCACTTCTAGCAACCCAATTATCAAAAAACTCTCTGAGGAAATGACTACTAAATTTGATAAGTATTGGACGGACATTCAAGATCTAATGGGGATGGCTACACTTCTTGATCCTCGGTACAAGAGGCATATGTTGACTGCTTGCTTTGCGATGCTTCATGGCATTGAGCCATCTTCTTATGAGTGTGTGGAGTTGGTTGATGCATTAGTAGCTAGACTACATTCACTGATAGAGGAGTATGAAGTGGAAGTAGATGAATATAAACCATGTGAAGAATTGCTTTCATCAATGAAAGCTCCAGCCATCATGAATATTTTCAATGACATTGTTGCCAAGCAAAGTCCTGCAGCAGCTCAGCTACAAGGTGAAATAGATATGTACTTGACAGATGGCCTAGTGCCGTACACAGAAGTATTTAGTGTGTTGGATTGGTGGAAAGTAGCTGGAATAAGATATCCAACATTAAGGAAGGTTGCCAGAGATATATTTGCCATTCCCGTGACAACAGTTGCTTCAGAGTCGGCATTTAGCACAAGTGGCAGAATACTTAGTGAGCATAGGAGCCGCCTAACTCCTAATATGGTGGAAGTCTTGATGTGCTCCCAAAATTGGCTTAGAAACAAATGCAAAGGTGAGCAAATAATGTAATTTGTTTAAACTTACTCATTATTTAACTATTGCTAATCATTGTTTCATCATCTCTACAAATTGTTTGTTCTAGATGTTCATAAAGGAGATGCTAGCTTTTGGACATGCCTTCAAGACATTCAAGAGGGGATGCAGGTTAGTATTCACCAACACATTTCCTTTGCCAATTGAGTATTTGAGTGCATATGCTACAAAAAAATTTCTGAAAAATGACTATATTCATGTTTCCAACCAAGACTTGGCCCTTTGAGATGTAGAGAGATGGACTCAATGCTCAAGATTGAAGACTTATTGCGCCAAGGTCTTCGTTATGCTATTGTCGGATTGGTTGAGTTTATTTTAGTTGAACTAGTTACAATGTCGAAACTTTATTGGGATGCTCATTTTGTGGCCTTATGTACGATCAAATTACCTGCATACTTTGTCGTGATTTTGTGACTTAAAATAAATGACTATGTGTTGCTGCCTATGAATAAGTGATGTTCTTTACGGGAATGTATTTTTGTTTATGATATGTTGCTGTTACGAGTAAGTGCTGTTTTTTATAAGAATGTGATGTCGTTTATGATGTGTTGTTGTTTATAAGTATGTGATGTTGTTACGATGCGTTGATGTCTATAAATTATGTTGATATGTTGTCGTTTATGCTTATTTCTTGCACAAGTTGATATGTGCACACATGGATATTTTTACCCGTGGGTACCCATTGACCCTGCAGGGTGATGGGTATGGGAAAAAATTGTACCCGTTGGCGGGTATGGGTACGGGTGATGGGTAAGCTCAAAGGGGATGGGTAAGGGTATGGGGTAACTCCACCCGTACCCAAACCCGGTGGGTGCCATCCCTGGTCATTAGCACCGTTGGTTAGCAATGCACGCATAGGTACATGAGATCGTGAGATCGAACCCATGCGAGCGCATATATTTTTTTGCGAATTTTAGTGGCTACAGTGCCAATGTTTTTTTTGAGACATACAGTGCCGAAGCTGGTTTACAACGCTCGCGGCAGCCTCTATTGGGCCGGCCCAGTCGCGCTCATCCTTGTGCATCGCGTCTCTGTTTGACGCAAAACGCGTCAAATAGGACCCTCCTACTCGGTGCTCTAAGCGCCGGTTAGGGCTGCTGGCGCTAACAAGAGACAGAGTGGGGCGGCCTAGAAAACGGCTGAAAAAACATACTGGTTTTTTCATCAATTTTGAAAAAAGTTCATCAAAAAAAGATAAAGGTTCATCGATTTGAATAAAAATGTACAAGAATTTGAAAAAAAAATCCATCAAGTAAGGAAGAAGAAGAAAAGAAAAAAAGAGAATGAAAAAGGGAAAAATAAAAAAGAAATGAAGAATAGACGAAAGAAGATGTAACTTACCAGATTGGCCTATGTGGTGGCGCGGTTACTCAAGTGCTCCTCGATACGTGAGGTCACTCGTTTGATTCAGGAGATGGGTCGGCCTAGCCTGGAGGGTATGTGTGCGCCCGTTAGTGCAGCGTCAAATAGGGATTGCCCCGGTTAGAGTGCTTTTTGCAAACCGGTGCACACCCCTCAACAACACTGTAAATCTAAATGGGCCGGTCCATGTATGTCTTTTTTCACCGGTTTTTTGAAACCTTTCCGTGATTGTTATGATGGTCTGTGTGGGTGGGTTTTTTCTGGTTATTCCCCAGCACGACTTTTGCCTGTTTTTCTTAATACTTTTATTTTTCTTGTTCATTTCATTTTGTTTTATGCTTTTTCGCATTTTTATTATCAAATTCATGAACTTTTCACAAATCTATAACTTTTACCAAATATGAAAAAAATTTCCAGTTTTCATGATATTTTTTTCAAACCCATGATTTTTTCGGAAATTAGTGAACTTTTCAAATCTTTGAAATCTTCTTTTCAAATTCACAACAAATATGCAATCTTTTTTGGAATTTAGTAAACTTTTAAAAAAATTGTGAAAATTTTGAACTTTTTCCAAATCTCATGAATTTTTTCCATTTTTCTGAGATTTTCCATTTTTTTAAAAGTCAATGGTCAACCGGTGTTGGTCGTCCCGTCAACGGTCGCAGGTCCACTGGGTAACCTTAAAACAAGAAATGCTGGGTCGGCCCATATACTCCAGCGCTTGAGCGCCAGTTATCTTAGCCAGCGCCTAAGGCGCCAATTAGGAGCGCTTGCTCATTGACCCGATCGGACGTCGATCTTCTTCTCTCGGGGAGCTTTCTAATCTATCTTATTGTATATTTCACCTTGTTTACTTCTACACTAGTTAAATACTCATGTGTTGCCAAGGAATAACTTACATAAATAAGCGCACCAAATACCTCGTGTTGATAGTTGTCCCAAACTCTCTTCATTTTCCCGATAAAAGGCCAAGACCATACAATCAAAAGAGTTCATGGTTGTTTGGATTGCCACCCAAGTTGGCCACACTAATAAATTGAGCATGTCCTTAGGGCAACTCCAATGCGCTGACGCAAACGGATGTGGATTTGGTTTGCTTTTCGTCTGTTTGGGTCGGCCGTAGGGGGGACGTCTTGCCTCGTTTGTGTGTTTGCTAGTCAGTGCACCCAACGTGACGATGCATTTCGTCCGCGCAACTGATGACCCACAAGTATAGGGGATCAATCATAGTTCTTTCGATAAGTAAGAGTGTCGAACCCAACGAGGAACAGAAGGAAATGACAAGTAGTTTTCAGCAAGGTATTCTCTGCAAGCACTGAAATTATAAGTAACGAGTAGTTTGATAGTAAGATAATTTGTAACGAGCAAGTAATGGTAACGGTAACAAAAGTGCAGCAACGTAGCCCAATCCTTTTGAGACAAAGGACAGGCTAAAACGGTCTCTCATGATAAGAAAAGCGCTTTTGAGGGTACACGGGAATTTCATCTAGTCACTTTCGTCATGTTGGTTTGATTTGTGTTCGTTACTTTGATAATTCGATATGTGGGTGGACCGGTGCTTAGGTGTTGTTCTTACTTAAACAAATCTCCTACTTATGATTAACCCCCTCGCAAGTATCCGCAACTACGAGAAAAGTATTAAGATAAAATCTAACCATAATATTAAACTTTTGGATCCAAAGCAGTCCCTTACAAAGTAGCGCATAAACTAGGGTTTAAGTTTCTGTCACTCTCGCAACCCATCATCTAATAACTACTCCACAATACATTCCCTTAGGCCCAAATATGGTGAAGTTTCATGTAGTCGACATTCACATGACACTACTAAGGGAATCACAACATACATACCATCAAAATATCGAACACATATCAAGTTCACATGATTACTTGCAAAAAGATTTCTCCCGTGACCTCAAGAACAAAAGTAACTACTCACAAATGATAATCATGCTCAAGATCAGAGGGGCATTAAATAGCATAATGGATTTGAAAACATATAATCTTCTACCAAATAAACCATATAGTAACCAACTACAAGATGTAATCAACACTACTAGTCACCGACAAGCACCAATCTAAGGTTCCGGTACAAAGATTGAACACGAGAGATGAATTAGGGTTTGAGAGGAGATGGCGCTATGATGTTGACAGAGATTGCCCTCCCCAAGATGCGAGAGTGGTTGGTGATGACGATGATGATGATTTCCCCCTCTGGGAAGGAAGTTCCCCCGGCGGAATCGCTCCGCCAGAGGGCAAAAGTGCTTCTGCCCAAGTTCCGCCTCGGGACGACGGCGCTTCGTCCCGAAAGTCATCTCTTTATTTTTTCTAGGTCAAAATGACTTATATACCAGAAGAGGGGCACCGGAGGTGGGCCAAGGAGGGCACAACCCACCAGGGCGTGCCTGGGCTCCCTGGCGCGCCCAGGTGGGTTGTGCCCACCTGGTGGGCCCCCTCTGGTACTTATTTGCTCCAATGATTCTTATATATTCCATAACAATTCTTCGTGAAGTTTCAGCTCATTTGGAGTTGTGCAGAATAGGTAGCCTGGCATAGCTTTTTCAGGTCCAGAATTCCAGCTGCCGGTATTCTCCCTCTTTGTGTGAACCTTGCATATTATGAGAGAAAATGCATTAGAATTACTACAAAAAGCATTATTATGCATAAAAACATTATAAATAACAGTAGGTAAACATGATGCAAAATGGACGTATCAACTCCCCCAAGTTTAGACCTCGCTTGTCCTCAGTCGAAAACCAAAATCGAAATCATGTCCACATGCTTAGAGAGGGAGATGTCGATAAAAATAAAATACAGACATAGAAGCATCATGTATATTATTATAACATTAACAAACTTTATCATAGAACTTTTATCACATAGCTTTTATCATGAACTTCTCATGAATAACTAACAATTCATCACAACATCGAAGTATAAAGCATAAACTCTATTGGAAACAAACAAACTATGTTCTCACTCAACTTTGCAACTACAATTCATCACTTTTCAAGAAGGGTCACGTATCAGAGCCCTTTTGGCAAGTCCACATACTCAACCATCATATAGTCTTCTATGATTGCTAACACTCACCGCATACACGCGAGCAAAAAGTTTCAACCGGACACATAGAAAGATAGGGGCTTATATATTTCGCCACCCAACACACTCACCTCAACGGTGATGTCAACAATAATAACTCATGCTACCCATATCCAACTGGATATATGTGCCTAGATCTTTCCTCACCACATGATGCTTGCCAAAAGAGGAAATAAAAAGGAATAGAGAGACAAAATTTGACTCTTGCATAAAAGTAAATACATAAAAGTAAAAGATAGGCCCTTCACAGAGGGAAGCAGAGGTTGCCATGTGCTTTTTTGTTTGTATGCTCAACCTCTTAGTGCAAAAGAATGTCACGTTATATTGCCCCTTATGATAGCAACCTTTATTATGCAGTTTGTCGTTTTTATTCTTTGCCATCACAAGTTTGTACAACACTCAATTTTCTTTTACACTAAATGATCCAACGCTTTTAGAAGCAATTTTTATTGCCTTATTGCACCGATGACAACTTACTTGAAGGATCTTACTCAATCCATAGGTAGGTATGGTGGACTCTCAAAACAAGATTTGGGTTTAAGGGTTTTGGATGCACAAGTAGTATCTCTACTTAGTGCGGAATTTTTGGCTAGCAAAGATGGGGGGCAAGCACCACATGTTAAAGGATCTATGACAATATAACTTCTATGTGAATATGAACAAACATAAATCATTATGCTTCTTCCTTGTCCAACGCCAATAATTTTGGCATATAATATTTTGATGGGGGCTCACAATCACAAAAGATGTCTAGGATAGTGTATTTGCATGTGAATCTTCTCTTCCCTTATTAATTCTTTCACGAATTGCACAATTGACCAATGCTATGTTTGTAAATCTCCAATAATTTTTTCTACTTATACTCTTCCTTATGTGATGTCATTACTTACCATAAGATTAGCATATGATATTTTTCATTTATTTCCTTTCCTTTTAATTGTGAAAGTAAAGAGAACAAAACTTCAAACTAAACTTTATTATATATCTCGCACACGATTACAACGATATATCACTAAGCAAACACTCGAAAAGAAAGGATCGAACTGAACTTATATTCAACTAAAGCAAAAGATAACTGAAGATCGAACTAAGATAAGTAAAGGCAAAAGATAGTGGAGGTGATACGATACCGGGACACCTCCCCCAAGCTTGGCACAAGCCAAGGGGAGTGCCCATACCGGATACTCAAGTTTCCTTTGGCGATGAACACTTCAAAAAGAGACACATTGATGTCTAATACGCAACTTTATTCTTATAGACACGTGTTGGACCTCCAAGCGCAGAGTTTTGTAGGACAATAACAATTTTTCCTCAAGTGGATGACCTAAGGTTTATCAATACGTGAGAGGTGTAGGATGAAGATGGTCTCTCTCAAACGACCCTGCAACCAAATACAAGAAATCTCTTGTCTCCCCAACACACCCAATACAATGGCAAATTGTATAGGTGCACTAGTTCGGCGAAGAGATGGTGATAAAAGTGTAATATTGATGGTAGAAATATATTTTTATATTCTGAATAAATAAAAACAGCAAGGTAGCAAATAGTAAACGGGCACAAAAACGGTATTGCAATGCTTAAAAATGAGGCCTAGGGTCCGTACTTTTGCTAGTGCAATCTCTCAACAGTGCTAATATAATTGGATCATATAATCATCCCTCAACGTGCAACGAAGAACCACTCCAAAGTTCCTATCTAGCGGAGAACATAAGACGAAATTGTTTGTAGGGTACGAAACCACCTCAAAGCTATTCTTTCCGATCAATCTATCCTAGAGTTCGTACTAAAATAACATAGAGCTATTCTTTTCGATTGATCTAACCAAGAGGTCGTACTGAAATAACACCAAAGCAAATTCAGATTCATAATATTCAATCCAACACAAAGATCTTCAAAGAGCGCCCCAAGATTTCTACCGGAGAAACAAAGACAAGAACGTGCATCAACCCCTATGCATAGATTACCCCAATGTCACCTCGAGAATTCGTGAGTTGAGTGCCAAAACATATATCAAGTGAATCAATACGATACCCCATTATCACCACGAGTATTCAATTGCAAGACATATATCAAGTGTTCTCAAATCCATAAAAGTATTCAATCCGATAACAGCAAAATCTCAAAGAGAAAAACTCAATTCATCACAACAAGATAGAGAGGGGAAAACACCATATGATCCAACTATATTAACAAAGCCCGCGATACATAAAGATCGTGACATCTCAAGAACATGAGAGAGAGAGAGAGATTAAACACATAGCTACTGGTACAAACCCTCAACCCCGAGGGTGGACTACTCCCTCCTCATTGTGGTGGCCGCCGGGATGATGAAGATGGCCATCGAAGATGATTCCCCCCTCTGGCAGGGTGCCGAAATGGGGTCTAGATTGGTTTTCGGTGGCTACAGAGCCTTGCGGCGGCGAAACTTCTGATCTAGGTTAACACCCATGGTTTCTGGAATATTTGTGAATTTATAGGGTAAAGAGGAGGTGCGGGAGGCCACCGAGGTGGGCACAACCCACCAGGTTGTGCCCCCCTCGGGGCACCCCTTAGGTGCTGCTCTGGCCCATCTTGGGTGTTCTAGTCCATAAAAAATCTCCAAAAAGTTTCGCGGTGTTTGGACTCCGTTTGATATTGATTTCCTGCGATGTAAAAAACAAGTAAAAAACAACAACTGTCACTTGGCACTATGTCAATAGGTTAGTCCTCAAAAATGATATAAAATGATTATAAAACATCCAAGAATGATAATATAACATCATGGAACAATCAAAAATTATAGATACGTTGGAGACGTATCAGCATCCCCAAGCTTAATTCCTGCTCGTCCTCGAGTAGGTAAATGATAAAAACAGAATTTTTGATGTGGAATGCTGCCTAACATGTCATCTGAAGGAAATATGCCCTAGAGGCAATAATAAAGTTATTATTTATTTCCTTATATCATGATAAATGTTTATTATTCATGCTAGAATTGTATTAACCGGAAACATAATACATGTGTGAATACATAGACAAACTTAGTGTCACTAGTATGCCTCTACTTGACTAGCTCGTTAATCAAAGATGGTTATGTTTCCTAACCATGAACAAAGTGTTGTTATTTGATTAACGAGGTCACATCATTAAGAGAATGATCTGATTGACGTGACCCATTCCATTAGCTTAGCACCCGATCGTTTAGTATGTTGCTGTTGCTTTCTTCATGACTTATACATGTTCCTATAACTATGAGATTATGCAACTCCCGTTTACCGGAGGAACACTTTGGGTACTACCAAACGTCACAACGTAACTGGGTGATTATAAAGGAGTACTACAGGTGTCTCCAAAGGTACATGTTGGGTTGGCGTATTTCGAGATTAGGTTTTGTCACTTCGATTGTCGGAGAGGTATCTCTGGGCCCTCTCGGTAATGCACATCACTTAAGCCTTGCAAGCATCGCAACTAAATGAGTTAGTTGCGGGATGATGTATTACAGAACGAGTAAAGAGACTTGCCGGTAACGAGATTGAACTAGGTATTGGATACCGACGATCAAATCTCGGGCAAGTAACATACCGATGACAAAGGGAACAACGTATGTTGTTATGCGGTCTGACCGATAAAGATCTTCGTAGAATATGTAGGAGCCAATATGGGCATCCAGGTCCCGCTATTGGTTATTGACCGGAGACGTGTCTCGGTCATGTCTACATTGTTCTCGAACCCGTAGGGTCCGCACGCTTAAGGTTACGATGACAGTTATATTATGAGTTTACATGTTTTGATGTACCGAAGGAGTTCGGAGTCCCGGATGAGATAGGGGACATGACGAGGAGTCTCGAAATGGTCGAGACGTAAAGATTCATATATTGGATGATATGGTTAGGCCAAGGGGTCAAGCCCATGAGGCTTTAGGTCGGTGCAAAAGGAGTTTTGCGGAGGCCAGGGGGCCAAACGCCGGAGACCCTGGCGTCTGGCCCTGGGCCAGATGCCGAGGCCCATGGCGTCTGGGCCAGACGCCAAGGATTGTGGCGTTTGGTCCTGGAGTCCGAGTGGGACTCTTGCCTTTCGGGAAAAACCGACTTTGAGGAGGCTTTTGCTCCAAGTTTCGACCCCGGGGCTCAACATATAAATAGAGGGGCAGGGCTAGCACCAAAAACACAACAAGTTGATCCACGTGATCTATTCCTTAGCTGTGTGCGGTGCCCCCAGCCACCATATTCCTCGATAATACTGTAGCGGAGTTTAGGCGAAGCCCTGCTGCTGTAGTACATCAAGATCGTCACCACGCCGTCGTGCTGACGGAACTCTTCCCCGACACTTTGCTGGATCGGAGTCCGGGGATCGTCATCGAGCTGAACGTGTGCTCGAACTCGGAGGTGCCGTAGTTTCGGTACTTGATCGGTTGGATCGTGAAGACGTACGACTACTTCCTCTACGTTGCGTCAACGCTTCCGCAGTCGGTCTGCGTGGGTACGTAGACAACACTCTCCCCTCTCGTTGCTATGCATCACATGATCTTGCGTGTGCGTAGGAATTTTTTTGAAATTACTACGAAACCCAACAGTGGCATCCGAGGTTTTTTATGTTGATGTTATATGCACGAGTAGAACACAAGT
The DNA here is from genome assembly GCF_003073215.2 of Triticum urartu. Taxonomy (NCBI): domain Eukaryota; kingdom Viridiplantae; phylum Streptophyta; class Magnoliopsida; order Poales; family Poaceae; genus Triticum; species Triticum urartu. The sequence goes on from NC_053022.1 coordinate 198,536,069, forward strand.
GAGTTGTGGGCGATATAAGTCATACTGCCTACCAGCATGTCATACTTTGGTTCGGCGGCATTGTTGGACGAGACGACCCAGACCAACATTATGCGTACGCTTACGCGAGACCGGTTTCCCCGACGTGCTTTGCACATAGGTGGCTTGCGGGCGACAGTCTCTCCAACTTTAGTTGAACCAAGTGTGGCTACGCCCGGTCCTTGCGAAGGTTAAAACGGAGTCTATTTGACAAACTATCGTTGTGGTTTTGATGCGTAGGTGAGATTGGTTCTTGCTTAAGCCCGTAGCAGCCACGTAAAACTTGCAACAACAAAGTAGAGGACGTCTAACTTGTTTTTGCAGGGCATGTTGTGATGTGATATGGTCAAGGCATGATGCTAAATTTTATTGTATGAGATGATCATGTTTTGTAACCAAGTTATCGGCAACTGGCAGGAGCCATATGGTTGTCGCTTTATTGTATGCAATGCAATCGCGATGTAATGCTTTACTTTATTACTAAGAGGTAGTGATAGTCGTGGAAGCATAAGATTGGCGAGACGACAACGATGCTACGATGGAGATCAAGGTGTCGCACCAGTGACGATGGTGATCACGACGGTGCTTCGAAGATGGAGATCACAAGCACAAGATGATGATGGCCATATCATATCACTTATATTGATTGCATGTGATGTTTATCTTTTATGCATCTTATCTTGCTTTGATTGACGGTAGCATTATAAGATGATCTCTCACTAAATTATCAAGAAGTGTTCTCCCTGAGTATGCACCGTTGCCAAAGTTCGTCGTGCCCAGACACCACGTGATGATCGGGTGTGATAAGCTCTACGTCCATCTACAACGGGTGCAAGCCAGTTTTTGCACACGCAGAATACTCAGGTTAAACTTGACGAGCCTAGCATATGCAGATATGGCCTCGGAACACGGAGACCGAAAGGTCGAGCGTGAATCATATAGTAGATATGATCAACATAACGATGTTCACCATTGAAAACTACTCCATCTCACGTGATGATCGGTTATGGTTTAGTTGATTTGGATCACGTAATCACTTAGAAGATTAGAGGGATGTCTATCTAAGTGGGAGTTCTTAAGTAATATGATTAATTGAACTTAAATTTATCATGAACTTAGTACCTGATAGTATCTTCTTTGTTTATGTTTAATTGTAGATAGATGACCCGTGCTGTTGTTTCGTTGAATTTTAATGCATTCCTTGAGAAAGCAAAGTTGAAATATGATGGTAGCAATTACACGGACTGGGTCCGTAACTTGAGGATTATCCTCATTGCTGCATAGAAGAATTACGTCCTGGAAGCACCGCTGGGTGCCAGGCCTGCTGCTGATGCAACTGACGACGTTAAGAACGTCTGACAGAGCAAAGCTGATGACTACTCGATAGTTCAATGTGCCATGCTTTACGGCTTAGAACCTGGACTTCAACGACGTTTTGAACGTCATGGAGCATATGAGATGTTCCAGGAGTTGAAGTTAATATTTCAAGCAAATGCCCGGATTGAGAGATATGAAGTCTCCAATAAGTTCTATAGCTGCAAGATGGAGGAGAACAGTTCTGTCAGTGAGCATATACTCAAAATGTCTGGGTATAATAATCACTTGATTCAATTGGGAGTTAATCTTCCAGATGATTGCGTCATTGACAGAATTCTCCAATCACTGCCACCAAGCTACAAGAGCTTCGTGATGAACTATAATATGCAAGGGATGAATAAGACTATTCCCGAGCTCTTCGCAATGCTGAAAGCTGCGGAGGTAGAAATCAAGAAGGAGCATCAAGTGTTGATGGTCAACAAGACCACTAGTTTCAAGAAAAAGGGCAAAGGGAAGAAGAAGGGGAACTTCAAGAAGAACACGGCAAGCAAGTTGCTGCTCAGGAGAAGAAACCCAAGTCTGGACCTAAGCCTGAAACTGAGTGCTTCTACTGCAAGCAGACTGGTCACTGGAAGCGGAACTGCCCCAAGTATTTGGCGGATAAGAAGGATGGCAAGGTGAACAAAGGTATATGTGATATACATGTTATTGATGTGTACCTTACTAGAGCTCGCAGTAGCACCTGGGTATTTGATACTGGTTCTGTTGCTAATATTTGCAACTCGAAACAGGGACTACGGAATAAGCGGGCATGGCAAAGGACGAGGTGACGATGCGCGTGGGAAAGGTTCCAAAGTCGATGTGATCGCGGTCGGCACGCTACCTCTACATCTACCTTCGGGATTAATATTAGACCTAAATAATTGTTATTTGGTGCCAGCGTTGAGCATGAACATTATATCTGGATCTTGTTTGATGCGAGACGGTTATTCATTTAAATCAGAGAATAATGGTTGTTCTATTTATATGAGTAATATCTTTTATGGTCATGCACCTTTGAAAAGTGGTCTATTTTTGATGAATCTCGATAGTAGTGACACACATATTCATAATGTTGAAGCCAAAAGATGCAGAGTTGAAATGATAGTGCAACTTATTTGTGGCACTGTCGTTTAGGTCATATCGGTGTAAAGCGCATGAAGAAACTCCATACTGATGGACTTTTGGAACCACTTGATTATGAATCACTTGGTACTTGCGAACCGTGCCTTCATGGGCAAGATGACCAAAACATCTCCGGTACTATGGAGAGAGCAACGATTTGTTGGAAATCATACATACCATATGTATGTGGTCCGATGACACACCGCGTGACTAATAAACATCTGCTAAAAAAGCATTACTAATAGAAGATTCTACTACAGCTGATTTCCTTGGAGACCGGCGCTATATGGAGGCTCCGTGATCCTCCGATGTTGGTGATAACTCAGTTGCTAGCGCGCTGGTTAGCCTCATTGGCGATGATACTCGCTCCGGTACTATGGAGAGAGAAAGATTTGTTGGAAATCATACATACAGATGTATGTGGTCCGATGAATATTGAGGCTCGTGGCGGATATCGTTATTTTCTCACCTTCACAGATGACTTAAGCAGATATGGGTATATCTACTTAATGAAACAAGTCTGAAACATTTGAAAAGTTCAAAGAATTTCAGAGTGAAGTTGAAAATCATCGTAACAAGAAAATAAAGTTTCTACGATCTGATCATGGAGGAGAATATTTGAGTTACGAGTTTGGTGTACATTTGAAAAATTGTGGAATAGTTTCGCAACTCACGCCACCCTGGAACACCACAGGGTAATGGTGTTGTCCGAACGTCGTAATCGTACTTTACTAGATATGGTGCGATCTATGATGTCTCTTACTGATTTACTCGCTATCATTTTGGGGATACGCTCTAGAGACGGCCGCATTCACGTTAAATAGGGCACCATCAAAATCCGTTGAGACGACGCCTTATGAACTGTGGTTTGGCAAGAAACCAAAGTTGTCGTTTCTTAAAGTTTGGGGCTGCGATGCTTATGTGAAAAAGCTTCAACCTGATAAGCTCGAACCCAAATCGGAGAAATGTGTCTTCATAGGATACCCAAAGGAGACTATTGGGTACACCTTCTATCACAGATCCGAAGGCAAGACATTCGTTGCTAAGAATGATCCTTTCTAGAGAAGGAGTTTCTCTCGAAAGAAGTGAGTGGGAGGAAAGTAGAACTTGACGAGGTAACTGTACCTGCTCCCTGTTGGGGAACATAGTAATTTCAAAAAATTTCCTACGCACACGCAAGATCATGGTGATGCATAGCAACGAGAGGGGAGAGTATGATCTACGTACCTTGTAGATCGACAACGGAAGCGTTTGGTTGATGTAGTCGTACGTCTCCACGGCCCGACCGATCAAGCACCGAAACTACGGCACCTCCGAGTTCTAGCACACGTTCAGCTCGATGACGATCCCCAGACTCCGATCCAGCAAAGTGTCGGGGAAGAGTTCCGTCAGCACGACGGCGTGGTGACGATCTTGATGTACTACTGCTGTAGGGCTTCGCCTAAGCACCGCTACAATATTATCGAGGACTATGGTGGCTGGGGGCGCCGCACACGGCTAAGGAATAGATCACGTGGATCAACTTGTGTTCATGGGGTGCCCCTTGCCTCAGTATATAAAGGATGGAGGAGGAGGAGGCCGGCCAAGGCTTGGTGCGGCCAGGATGTGGAGTCCTACTAGGACTCCAAGTCCTAGTAGGAGTCCACCAAGAGGGGAGGAAGGGAGAAGGAAGTGGAGGAGAAGGAGAGGTGGCCGGCCCCCTTTTCCCTAGTCCAATCGCAATAGCCCCTTGGCCCTTTCTCCTCTTCCCACTAAAGCCCATCAAGGCCCATTGCTTCCCCTATAACTACCCGGTACTCCGAAAAATACCCGAATCACTCGGAACCTTTCCGATGTCCGAATATAGTCGTCCAATATATCGATCTTTACGTCTCGACCATTTCGAGACTCCTCGTCATGTCCCCGATCTCATCTGGGACTCCGAACTCCTTCAGTACATCAAAACTCATAAACTCATAATATAACTGTCATCGAAACCTTAAGCGTGCGGACCCTACGGTTCGAGAACAATGTAGACATGACCGAGACATGTCTCTGGTCAATAACCAATAGCGGGACCTGGATGCCCATATTGGCTCCTACAAATTCTACGAAGATCTTTATCGGTCAGACCGCATAACAACATACGTTGTTCCCTTTGTCATCGGTATGTTACTTGCCCAAGATTCGATCGTCGGTATCCAATACCTAGTTCAATCTCGTTACCGGCAAGTCTCTTTACTCGTTCCGTAATACATCATCTCACAACTAACTCATTAGTTGCAATGCTTGCAAGGCTTATGTGATGTGCATTACCGAGAGGGCCCAGAGATACCTCTCCGACAATCGGAGTGACAAATCCTAATCTCGAAATACGCCAACCCGACATGTACCTTTGGAGACACCTGTAGAGCTCCTTTATAATCACCCAGTTACGTTGTGACGTTTGGTATTCCTCTGGCAAACGGGAGTTGCATAATCTCATAGTCATAGGAACATGTATAAGTCATGAAGAAAGCAATAGCAACATACTAAACGATCGAGTGCTCAGCTAATGGAATGGGTCAAGTCAATCAGATCATTCACCTAATGATGTGATCCCGTTAATCAAATAACAACTCTTTGTCCATGGTTAGGAAACATAACCATCTTTGATTAACGAGCTAGTCAAGTAGAGGCATACTAGTGACACTCTGTTTGTCTATGTATTCACACATGTATTATGTTTCCGGTTAATACAATTCTAGCATGAATAATAAACATTTATCATGATATAAGGAAATAAATAATAACTTTATTATTGCCTCTAGGGCATATTTCCCCCACTCCCTTATGGAAAGTAGTTCATCACATAAACTAGTTCCTGTGACACCTACACCAGTTAGTGAGGAAGTTAATGATAATGATCATGAAACTTCAGAACAAGTTACTACTGAACCTCGTAGATCATACAGAGTAAGATCCGCACCAGAGTGGTACGGTAATCCTGTTCTGGAAGTCATGTTACTTGACCATGATGAACCTATGAACTATGAGGAAGCAATGGTGAGCCCAGATTCCGCAAAGTGGCTTGAAGCCATGAAATCTGAGATGGGATCCATGTATGAGAACAAAGTATGGACTTTGGTTGACTTGCCCGATGATCGGCAAGCAATTGAGAATAAATGGATCTTCAAGAAGAAGACTGACGCTGACGTTAATATTACTGTCTACAAAGCTCGACTTGTCGCAAAAGGTTTTCGGCAAGTTCAAGGGATTGACTACGATGAGACCTTCTCACTCGTAGCGATGCTTAAGTCTGTCCGAATCATGTTAGCAATTGCCGCATTTTATGATTATGAAATTTGGCAGATGGATGTCAAAACTGCATTCCTGAATGGATTTCTGGAAGAAGAGTTGTATATGATGCAACCAGAAGGTTTTGTCGATCCAAAGGGAGCTAACAAAGTGTGCAAGCTCCAGTGATCCATTTATGGACTGGTGCAAGCCTCTCGGAGTTGGAATAAACGTTTTGATAGTGTGATCAAAGCATTTGGTTTTATACAGACTTTTGGAGAAGTCTGTATTTACAAGAAAGTGAGTGGGAGCTCTGTAGCATTTCTGATATTATATGTGGATGACATATTATTAATTGGAAATGATATAGAATTTCTGGATAGCATAAAGGGATACTTGAATAAGAGTTTTTCAATGAAAGACCTCGGTGAAGCTGCTTACATATTAGGCATTAAGATCTATAGAGATAGATCAAGACGCTTAATTGGACTTTCACAAACAACATACCTTGACAAAATTTTGAAGAAGTTCAAAATGGATCAAGCAAAGAAAGGATTCTTGCCTGTGTTACAAGGTGTGAAATTGAGTAAGACTCAATGCCCGACCACTGCAGAAGATAGAGAGAATATGAAAGATGTTCCCTATGCATCAGCGATAGGATCTATCATGTATGCAATGCTGTGTACCAGACCTGATGTGTGCCTTGCTATAAGCCTAGCAAGGAGGTACCAAAGTAATCCAGGAGTGGATCACTGGACAGCGGTCAAGAACATCCTGAAATACCTGAAAAGGACTAAGGATATGCTTCTCGTATATGGAGGTGACAAAGAGCTCGTCATAAATGGTTACGTTGATGCAAGCTTTGACACTGATCCAGACGATTCTAAATCGCAAACCGGATACGTGTTTACATTAAACGGTGGAGCTGTCAGTTGGTGCAGTTCTAAACAAAGCATTGTAGCGGGATCTACATGTGAAGCGGAGTACATAGCTGCTTCGGAAGCAGCAAATGAAGGAGTTTGGATGAAGGAGTTCATATCCGATCTAGGTGTCATACCTAGTGCATCGGGTCCAATGAAAATCTTTTGTGACAATACTGGTGCAATTGCCTTGGCAAAGGAATCCAGATTTCACAAGAGAACCAAGCACATCAAGAGACGCTTCAATTCCATCTGGGATCTAGTCCAGGTGGGAGACATAGAGATTTGCAAGATACATACGGATCTGAATGTTGCAGACCCATTGACTAAGCCTCTTCCACGAGCAAAACATGATCAGCACCAAGGCTCCATGGGTGTTAGAATCATTACTGTGTAATCTAGATTATTGACTCTAGTGCAAGTGGGAGACTGAAGGAAATATGCCCTAGAGGCAATAATAAAGTTATTATTTATTTCCTTATATCATGATAAATGTTTATTATTCATGCTAGAATTGTATTAACCGGAAACATAATACATGTGTGAATACATAGACAAACTTAGTGTCACTAGTATGCCTCTACTTGACTAGCTCGTTAATCAAAGATGGTTATGTTTCCTAACCATGAACAAAGTGTTGTTATTTGATTAACGAGGTCACATCATTAAGAGAATGATCTGATTGACGTGACCCATTCCATTAGCTTAGCACCCGATCGTTTAGTATGTTGCTGTTGCTTTCTTCATGACTTATACATGTTCCTATACTATGAGATTATGCAACTCCCGTTTTACCGGAGGACACTTTGTGTGCTACCAAACGCCACAACATAACTGGGTGATTATAAAGGTGCTCCACAGGTGTCTCCAAAGGTACTTGTTGGGTTGGCGTATTTCGAGATTAGGACGGAGAGGTATCTCTGGGCCCACTCGGTAATACATCACTTAAGCCTTGCAAGCATTGCACTAATGAGTTAGTTGCGGGATGATGTATTACGGAACGAGTAAAGAGACTTGCCGGTAACGAGATTGAACTAGGTATTGAGATACCGACGATCGAATCTCGGGCAAGTAACATACCGATGACAAAGGGAACAACGTATGTTGTTATGCGGTTTGACCGATAAAGATCTTCATAGAATATGTAGGAGCCAATATGGGCATCCAGGTCCCGCTATTGGTTATTGACCGGAGACGTGTCTCGGTCATGTCTACATTGTTCTCGAACCCGTAGGGTCCGCACGCTTAAGGTTACGATGACAGTTATATTATGAGTTTACATGTTTTGATGTACCGAAGGAGTTCGAGTCCCGGATGAGATCGGGGGACATGACGAGGAGTCTCGAAATGGTCGAGACGTAAAGATTCATATATTGGATGATATGGTTAGGCCAAGGGGTCAAGCCCATGAGGCTTTAGGTCGGTGCAAAAGGAGTTTTGCGGAGGCCAGGGGGCCAAACGCCGGAGACCCTGGCGTCTGGCCCTGGGCTAGATGCCGAGGCCCATGGCGTCTGGGCCAGACGCCAAGGATTGTGGCGTTTGGTCCTGGAGTCCGAGTGGGACTCTTGCCTTTCGGGAAAAACCGACTTTGAGGAGGCTTTTGCTCCAAGTTTCGACCCCGGGGCTCAACATATAAATAGAGGGGCAGGGCTAGCACCAAAAACACAACAAGTTGATCCACATGATCTATTCCTTAGCCGTGTGTGGTGCCCCCAGCCACCATATTCCTCGATAATACTGTAGCAGAGTTTAGGCGAAGCCCTGCTGCTGTAGTACATCAAGATCGTCACCACGCCGTCATGCTGACGGAACTCTTCCCCGACATTTTGCTGGATCAGAGTCCGGGGATTGTCATCGAGCTGAACGTGTGCTCGAACTCGGAGGTGCCGTAGTTTCGGTACTTGATCGGTTGGATCGTGAAGATGTACGACTACTTCCTCTACGTTGCGTCAACGCTTCCGTAGTCGGTCTGCGTGGGTACGTAGACAACACTCTCCCCTCTCGTTGCTATGCATCACATGATCTTGCGTGTGCGTAGGAATTTTTTTGAAATTACTACGAAACCCAACATCATCTCATATTGTTTTCTTTGTAGCATGGACATTTGGACTTTTATATGGTTCAAAGCTATATTCTAGTTTTGACATGAGACTTAAATACTCAAGCATATCAACAAGCAACCATGTCTTTCAAAATATCAACGCTAAAATAAGTTATCCCTAGACCATCATGCTCAATCATTGATCCATTCATGAAACTCACTCGCATATTAGCTACACCCAATGCTCAAGTACGGTCATAGTGCCCCCTACTTGGTGCTTTATAATAGAAGATGGAGACTCAAAATTAAAAATAAAAATTGCATAAAGTAAAAGAAAGACCCTTCATAGAGGGAAGTAGGGATTTGTAGAGGTGCCAGAGATCAAAGCGAAAATTGAGAGATAAAAACATTTTGACAGGCACACTTTTCCCACCAACGAAAACAACTTAGAGCTCCCAACACTTTCCATGCTAGATATATCATATGCGGTTCCCAAACAGAAAATAAAGTTTATTCCTTTTTCCACCATACTTTCACTTTCCATGGCTAACCGTATCCACGGGTGCCCTCCATACCAACACTTTCCAAGGAAATTATATTTGACAACATAAAGTAAATTCATTTTTCATTTCAGGACTGGGCATCCCTAATACCTTTGCCTTACTCTTGTGCAATGACAAGAAAATAAACACTCATCGTGAGAATAACACATCTAGCATGGAAAATATTGGCCACCCCTCACCGCCTTGCGAGCGGTACGAGCACACAAAAGAGAAATTTATTTTGAAAATTAGAGATGGCACATACAAATTTGCTTAGAACGGCAAAAGAATACCACATATAGGTGGGTATAGTGGACTCATGTGGCAAAACTGGTTTAAAGGATTTTGGATGCATAAGTAGTGATCATACTTAGTGCAAAATGAAGGCTAGCAAAAGATTGAGAAGCGACCAACCAAGAAACGAATAATATCATAAGCGAGCATTGAGCATAATTAACACCGAATAATGCACCACAAGTAGGATGTAATTTCATTGCATAACTATTGACTTTCATGCTTGCATAGGGAATCACAAACCTTAACACCAATATTCTTACTAAAGCATAATTACTCATCAACATGACTCACATATATATCACATCATCATATCCCAAAACTATTATGAGGAATCAAGTTTATTTTGTCGAATGATCTTCATGAAAGTTTTTATTATATCCTTCTTGGAAATCTATCACTTCAGGACTAATTTTCACGTGTTGCTTTTGAAAAGCTCAAACAAATATAAGTGATCATGAGCATAATATTTCTTTCTCTCAAATTAATTTAAGTGAAGCAAGAGATAATTTCTTCAAAAATACTAAAGCACACCGTTCTAAAAAAGATATAAGTGAAGCACTAGAGCAATTCCATAGAAAAGAGCTTCGTTGACGGGGTGTGAATGCCGCTTACTTAGCCTCCCTGTCAACTATTTGAGGACTCTATTTTATTTAAAAAAACTTTTAGATCAAAGTACTTTATTAAAACATTAAGGAAAAACAAAATAAAATGACATTCTAAGAATATCACACATCATGTGAACAAGCAAAAACTTAGGCTCAACCGATACTAACCGATAATTGTTGAAGAGGAAAGGTGGGATGCCTATCGGGGCATCCCCAAGCTTGGATGTTTGAGACTTCTTGAAATATTATCTTGGGTTGCCTTGGGCATCCCCAAGCTTGAGCTTTTGTGTCTCCTTAATTCTTCTCATATCACAGTTTTCCTAAATCTCAGAAGCTTCATCCACACAAAACTCAACAAGAACTTGTGAGATAAGTTAGTATAAACCAATGCAAAAACCTTATCATTCTCTACTGTAGAAAAGCACTAAAATTATTATTCAACATTTCACACTAAATGCCTCTGCATATTTAATACTCATATCCTCAAATAGAATCATTAAACAAGCAAACATATGCAAACAATATATGCAAACATAACAACAATCTGCCAAAACAGTACAATCCGTAAAGAATGTAAGAGTATCAATACTTCTTAAACTCCAAAGATTATGAAAATTTACCACATTGTAGAAAATTTATCAGAGCTCATTTTTTAAATAGTTTCAACATTTTATCACATTCTGACTTTTCTAGGGAATTTTTGCAACAGCCGTGAACTTTCTGTTTTCAAACAGCAACATGTAGACTTGCAAAATAAGCATGGTAAAGGCTATCATTGCCACTTTTATTGAAATAAAAGATGCAAACCATTATTCTAAATAACAGCAAGCAAATCCTAACAAAACAAAATGACGCTCCAAGTAAAACTCATATCATGTGATGAAAGAAACCGTAGCTCCAAGTGAGGTTACCGATAATGTCGGAGACGAAAGAGGGGATGCCTTCCAGGGCATCCCCAAGATTAGTTGCTTGGATCTTCCTTGAATATTACCTTGGGGGTGCCTTGGGCATCCCCAAGATTAGGGTCTTGTCACTCCTTATTCTCCTCATATCGACATCTCACCCAAAACTTGAAAACTTCAATCACACAAAACTTAACGGAACTTTGTGAGATAGGTTAGTATGATAAAGAGCAAATCATTTCACTTTGGTACTGTAAAAGACAAGTTTCATAATTGTTTCCACACAATGCATACTGTATCATATCATTTCCACAATTTATATTGAGTAATATAAGCCATAGAAACTAGAAAACAAGCAAACTATGAATTGAAAACGAAATCTGTCAAAAATAGAACAGCCTGTAGTAATCTGCACTCCAACCATACTTCTGCTACTCCAAAAATTCGAAAAATAGGAAAACCTGGGTAATTTGTCTATTAATCTTACTCAAAAAGAATCAACATTTTATCATGCTTCTGTTAAAAATGAGAATTGTTTTCCTGAGCACAAAATTTTCTGTTTTTCAGCAAGATCAAATCAACTATCACCATAGACCATCCCAAAGGTCTTACTTGGCACTTTATTGAAACAAAAGCAATAAAACATGATTACTATAGTAGCCTAATCATGTGAACACACAAAAACAATAGGTAAAAGTATTGGGTTGTCTCCCAACAAGCGTTTTTCTTTAATGCCTTTTAGCTAGGCATGATGATTTCAATGATGCTCGCATAAAAGATAAGAATTGAAACATAACAAGAGCATCATGAATCACATGGCAAGCACATTTAAGTCTAACCCACTTCCTATGCATAGGGATTTTGTGAGCAAACAATTTATGGGAACAAGAATCAACTAGCATAGGAAGCCAAAACAAGTGCAACTTCAAGATTTTCAACACATAGAGAGGAAACTTGATATAGTCTGCCAAAACAGTATCAATACTTCCTTAACTCCAAAAGTTATGAAAATTTACCACACTGTAGAAAATTTATCAAAGCTTATTTTGCAAAAAGTTTCAACATTTTATCACATTCTGACTTTTCCAGGGAATTTATCAGAGCTCATTTTTTAAATAGTTTCAACATCTTATCACATTCTGACTTTTCTAGGGAATTTTTGCAACAATGGTAAACTTTTTGTTTTCAAACAGCAACATGTATACTTGCAAAATAAGCATGGCAAAGGCTATCATTGCCATTTTTATTGAAATGAAAGATGCAAAACATTATTCTAAAAACATCAAGCAAATCCTAACAAAATAAAATGATGCTCCAAGCAAAACACATATCATGTGACTAATGAAAACATAGCTCCAAGTGAGGTTACCGATAATGTTGGAGAAGAAAGAGAGGATGCCTTCCGGGGCATCCCCAAGCTTAGTTGCTTGGATATTCCTTTAATATTTCCTTGGGGGGTGCCTTGGGCAACCCCAAGCTTAGGGTCTTGTCACTCTTTATTCTCCTCATACCGACATCTCACCCAAAACTTGAAAACTTCAATCACACAAAGCTTAACGGAACTTTGTAAGATAGGTTAATATGATAAAGAGCTAACCATTTCACTTTTGGTACTGCCAAAGACAAGACTCATAATTGTTTTCACACAATGCCTACTATAGCATATCATTTACACAATTTATATTGAGCGATATAAGCCATGGAAACTAGAAAACAAGCAAACTATGCATAGAAAATAGAATCTGTCAAAAACAGAACAGTCTGTAGTAATCTGTACTCCAACCATACTTATGCTACTCCAAAAATTCTAAAAAATTAGGACATGCTACTCCAAAAATTTGTCTATTAATCTTCTGCAAAAAGAATCAGCATTTTCTCACGCTTTTGTTAAAAATGAGAATTGTTTTCCTGAGCGCAAAAGTTTTTGTTTTTCAGCAAGATCAAATCAACTATCACCATAAGCCACCCCAAAGGTCTTACTTGGCACTTTATTGAAACAAAAGCAATACAACATGATTACTACGGCAACATAATCATGTGAACACACAAAAACAGTAGGTAAAAGTGTTGGGTTGTCTCCCAACAAGCGCTTTTCTTTAATGCCTTTTAGCTAAGCATGATGATTTCAATGATGCTCGCATAAGAATAGTAATTGAAACACAGAAAAGAGCATCATGAAGCATATGAGTAGCACATTTAAGTCTAACCCACTTCCTATGCATAGGGATTTTGTGAGAAAACATATTATGGGAACAAGAATCAACTAGCATAGGAAGGCAAAGCAAGCATAACTTCAAGATTTTCAACACATAGAGAGGAAACTTGACATTATTGCAATTCCTATAAGCATAAGTTCCTCCCTCATAATAATTTTCAGTAGCACCATGAAGAAATTCAACAATATAACCATCACATAAAGCATTCTTTTCATGACACAAAAGCATAGAAATTTTACTACTCTCCACATAAGCAAATTTATTCTCATGAATAGTAGTGGGAGCAAACTCAACAAAATAACTATCATGGGATTGAAAATTAAAATCATGATGACAAGTTTCATGGTTATCATGATTCTTTATAACACACATGTCATAACCATAATCATCATAGATAACAACTTTGTTCTCATAATCAATTGGAACCTCTTCCGAAATAGTGAATTCATCACTAAATAAAGTCATGACCTCTCCAAATCCACTTTCATCAATATAATCATCATAAATAGGAGGCATGCTTTCATCATAATAAATTTGCACATCAAAACTTGGGGGGCAAAAAATATCATCTTCATCAAACATAGCATCCCCAAGCTTGTAGCTTTGCATATCATAAGCATCATGGATATTCAAAGAATTCGTACTAATAAAACTGCAATCATGCTCATCATTCAAATATTTTGTGCCAAACATTTTATTGACTTATTCTTCTAACAATTGAGCACAATTTCCGATCCATCATTTTCAAGAAAAATATTATAAAGATGACCAATAATATGATGCAACCTCAATTCCATTTTTTGTAGTTTTCTTTTATGAACCAAACTAGTGATAAAACAAGAAACTAAAAGATTAAATTGCAAGATCTAAAGATATACCTTCAAGCACTCACCTCCCCGGCAACAGCGCCGGAAAAGAGCTTGATGTCTACTACGCAACTTTATTCTTGTAGACACGTGTTGGGCCTCCAAGCGCAGAGTTCTGTAGGAAAGTAGCAATTTTCCCTCAAGTGGATGACCTAAGGTTTATCAATCCATGAGAGGTGTAGGATGAAGATGGTCTCTCTCAAACAACCCTGCAACCAAATACAAGAAATCTCTTGTGTCCCCAACACACCCAATACAATGGCAAATTGTATAGGTGCACTAGTTCGGCGAAGAGATGGTGATAAAAGTGTAATATGGATGGTAGAAATATATTTTTATAATCTAAATAAATAAAAACAATAAGGTAGAAAATAGTAAACGGGCACAAAAATGGTGTTTCAATGCTTAAAAATAAGGCCTAGGGTCCGTACTTTCGCTAGTGCAATCTCCCAACAGTGCTAACATAGTTGGATCATATGATTTTCCCTCAAAGTGTAATGAAGAATCACTCCCAAGTTCCTATTAGTGGAGAAAAAAAGATAGGAATTATTTGTAGCGTACTAAACCACCTCAAGATATTCTTTCCGTTCGATCTATTCAAGAGTTCGTACTAAAATAACACAAAGCTATTGTTTCCGTTCGATCTATCGTAGAGTTTGTACTAGAATAACACCAAAGCATATTCGTATTCATAATACTCAATCCACACAAAGAATTACAAGAGTGCCCCAAGATCTCTACCGGAGAAACAAGGACAAGAACATGCATCAACCCCTATGCATAGATTACCCCAATGTCACCGCGGGGATCCGCAAGTTGAGTGCCAAAACATATATCAAGTGAATCAATACGATACCCCATTGTCACCACGAGTATTCAATTGCAAGACATATATCAAGTGTTCTCAAATCCATAAAAGTATTCAATCCGATAACAATGAGATCTCAAAGGGAAAAACTCAATTCATCACAACAAGATAGAGAGGGGAAAACACCATATGATCCGACTATATTAACAAAGCCCGCGATACATCAAGATCGTGACATCTCAAGAACACAAGAGAGAGAGATTAAACACATAGCTACTAGTACAAACCCTCAGCCCCGAGGGTGGACTACTCCCTCCTCATCGTGGTGGCCGCCGGGATGATGAAGATGGCCACCGAAGATGATTCCCCCCTCCGGCAGGATGCCGGAATGGGTCTAGATTGGTTTTCGGTGGCTACGGAGCCCTGCTGTGGCAGAACTTCTGATCTAGGTTAACCCCGAAGGGTTTCGAAATATTTGGAAATTTATAGTGTAAAGAGGGGGTGCGGGAGGCCACCGAGGTGGGCACAACCCACCTGGGCCCTCCAGGGGCGGGTTGTGCCCCCCTCGGGGCACCCCCCAGGTGCAGCTCTAGCCCATTGGGTTCCTTCTGGTCCAAAAAAAATCTCCATAAAGTTTCGCGGTGTTTGGACTCTGTTTGATATTGATTTTCTGTCATGTAAAAAAACAAGCAAAAAACAGCAACTGGCGCTGGGCACTGGGTTAATAGGTTAGTCCCAAAAATGATTTAAAGTTGCTATAAAATGATTGTAAAACATCCAAGAATGATAATATATTGGCATGAATACTTCATAAATTATAGATACGTTGGAGACGTATTAGTGCCACTCCTTACTCGGTCATGGTTCATCGCCGCAGAGAGACCGGTCGACCAGTATGTACGTACACATTCACGACTAGAATGACAATGCTACGTATGCTTTGACCAGCTGGGTCCCGGCTATCAGGGAGGATAAGGAGGCATTTCCTTGCATGCGAAGATATAGCTGGTGGGCCCAGTTGTCAGGGGGAAGAATCAAATTTTTTCGTAATATTGACACACTCCCTTGCGTGTGAAGATGTAGCCGGTGGGTCCCATCTATCAGTGGCAGGAATAAGGAGGCACTCCCTTCCGTGCAAAGATATATGTGGTGGGTCCCAGCTTTCAGGGGGAGGAATAATTTTATTTTCAGGCAATAAGGAGGCGGTTGCATGCGTGCATCCATGGACCTGGTGCATCCCTACTGTCAGCCCTCCATGTACAATCCTCTTCCGATGACTCTCGTTTGTTGACCACGTTGACCACGTCGCACCGAGTGCATAGTGATGGACGACGGCGAGGCCCCGGACAGCAACGAGCCGGAGATGGGAAGACGCGGGAGTGGAGTCACAGACGAAGAGGTGCACGAGGGTTAACTGGTTCTAGTGCGGCATGGTTCAGCAGTCGGTGGAGAAGAACAAGAGGTGTGGAGGGGTGGAGGGATGGCCTGGCAGCGGTGGGGTAACACTTCACAGCAAAGCGTGCTAAGCAGAGTTGCTAGCAGTAGGAGGCGAGGGCAGGTGGTCCCGACGGCGCTGGAGGAAGAAGACGAGAAATTGAAGATGGATGCCGGTCGTTGGATGTAAATCCTACGGCTATCGATGTCAGGATCATTCGTTGACTAAGTTGACAACGACTTGCGTTGGCTTCGACCTATTGGCCCACATTTCAGCCTCCAAAAATGTGGCACATATTCAAATCATTTTTTCAAAATTTACGGTCCATTTGATCTTTTTTTTCCGGAAATTACAGTCCATCTGCTGGGCTGGGTGAACAAATAATGTAGCGTCCATGCGGCTCATTTTTTATAAAAAAACTACAACCCATTTTCACTTTCTTGAAATACACGAATTTGTTGGGCTGGCTGAACAAATAATGTAGTATCCATGCGACCCATTTATTTTTTCCCTAAAAAATTACAGCCCATTTGCACTTTCTCGAAATACATGATTTTGCTGGGCTATTTCTAATTATAATGTTGGGTTGGGTGTAGCAATGTTATCAAAAAATAAACAGGGACTAAGCATTTTGTTATAAATATATTTAAATAATAAGTGATTTATTATTACATTGGTCCTTAACTCTTACCAAGCTTTTGTACACAATCACCAGGATTTTCGTTGCCTTAATATAAAAAGATCCAAGATTTTATTATTAAAAAAATATTTTTATAAGTTAATAAGATGTGGGATATTTTCTTCTTATATATGTAAGTATCTGTTAAATATATGATGACAGTAACAATAATATATAATAACATATAAAATAATATAAATATATATAATATAGTTAGAAGGGAAATATAAGTTGGACCTGGCGTTCCTATTCTTATATAGAAAAATGGAACAAACCTCTGCGTTTTCTTCAAAAAATACATAAGTTGGGCTGCGGATGTTTCAGGAAAAATAAAACCTAGGATGGGAGGTCCATAGGCCAGTCGATACATGATGTCCCTCAAGAAAATACAAACCGACATGTCATGGGCTGCACATGTTAAAAAACAAAGCCTAGACGGGGCAACCCACAACCCAGCTGATACTTGCTGGCTCACTGATAATAAATGATACTTGCCAGCTCCCCGGCTTCGTTGTAAATTTATCTGCATTAGTAAGTACGTTAGAGCACCTAAAATTGTAACTATGTTGACAAACCCGTGGGCCCCAGCGTCAGTATAGCATTAGGAGAAAGTATATTTTTCAATGAGGCACGTGCTTGCGTACGACCATGGACCTGGTAGGTCTCAACTATCTGCCTCTCCACGCACAGTCCTCTTCAGATTCCTTTCGTTTGTTCAGCATGTTCACAACGGCAGACTGCGGTGCCGTGGCAAGCGCACAAAGGCAGAGGATGACGTCCAGGCCCCGGACGAGAACAAACTGAAGCTAGGGAAGGCATGCTACCATAATGGTAGATGCTGTGGCTAATTTCTAGCGAAACTACTGAACTAGCCAAGTGGCCAAGTGACACTACCCGACCATTGTTCCGCCCGGGTTCAATTCCACCTAATGCAGTGAAAATATCTCCAAATTTTTTGCCTCTGCTATTATTGACATGTGGGTCTCCATTGTCATCTACGCACACCACACCATCACTTGCCAAAACTTCGTCCCTCGTTTTCACTGTTTTTCGCACACTCGACATTGTGTGGGCATTTTGAAAATATCATATCTTTTTGACTGTGCATCATATGAAGATGTGCTATGCATGAATGTTGATGAGCATGATGTTAACTGGCTGGTAGTTCCATTTTTGACCATGAATAAAACTTTCAACATGATGTTATCCCTATTTGAAACGGGCGTGTTAATATAAATGCTCTGCCTCTGAAACTTGTAGTTTCTTATCTAAAACTTAAGCTTGCAGTTTCTTCTCTGAGAATCACATCGTCTGCACTTTTATATGAAACTACATTTTAAGTGCTAAAAATAGATCTCTAGAATTCATAAAATACTTCATATGCTCAATACTACAAATATGAAATTCAAAAGACATTCATATCTGAAAGTACTCTCAAAATACACAACACAAAACACAATTCACAACCTGCAAATACTGACAACCCTAAGCTCTTGACAATTCACAACCTGCCCGACTATTGGGTTGGGGGGGGGGCAGTCCCCTCCTATTCCTCGGCGGCAGACAGTCTCTCCGTGAGATGAGGTGAACGGCGAGGGAGAGGATGGCGGGGAAGCATCATCGGGCCAACTGCTTTCCTCCTCATGCAGTTGGGTTCGGTTGACAAAGACTCCACCGGCTCGCTCTCGCACAACACCCTCACAAACGACACCCCGTAGATGCTCGATCCTTCAATCTCTGGTGGATGCTCCATCTTGGATCGACACTCCCACCACCGTTGCCTCACGATCGGATTCAGTGAATCTGTTTGCTCCATGGTCCAGAGGAGCAGCTCTATGTACTCCTGCGCGACTCCCTTTGGGAGTATCACGGCCATGGATGTCGCCGTCGCCGCTAATTGGTCCTTGTTGTCAAACCAAGACTGTATCTCGAACATCCTAGCTAGCTTCATAGGGTCGTCGTCTGTGATCCTCACATATCAGTTGTACTCCTCCATCGATCTACTTCTCTACATCACCTTCACTCGTCGACGGTGGTTTTTGAATGGAAGAGGAGAGGAGTGGCGCTGGTTTTGGATTAGAACGGGAGAGGAGCGGCGCTGGTTTTGGATTGGAATAGGAGAGGAGGGGCGCTGGTTTTGAAATGGAAGAGGAAAGGAGCGGCGCTGGATTTGGATTGGAAAAGGAGAGGAGCGGCAGTGGTTTAAGAGGAGAGGATCGACGCTGGTCTTGGAAGTATTTTTTGTTTTGCATATCCTGGTTCAAAGTTTGACCACATATTGTATTTGACAAGCAAAATGTGAATGCATGTCACCAAAAATTGTATCGTTTGGTTTGAACCTGAATGTACTTTCAAATTATATTATTTATTGCAACGTATAACATATATTTTATTTGTGAAAATCATGGTCAAATATGACCCAAAATACAAGGGAGACTAGTTAATGTGGGGTCGCTTTCTTAATTGAAGGGTAAATTGATTTCGATTTTGATCCAGTCACAGCGCGCCGACCCTCTCGTCCAATCCTAAATCGCTGCCGCACACTCCTCTCCCTCTTCTCCATTGCAAAACCACCTCCTCTCCCCTCCATCATCTCCATTCCAAAACCACCATCTCGCCTCTCCCTCTTCTCCATTGCAAAACCACCCCTCTCCTCTCCATCTTCTCCATTGCAAAACCACCGTCTCGCCTCTCCCTCTTCTCCATTGTAAGACCACCATCTCTCCTCCCATCTTCCAAAGCTAGCACCGGACCTCTCAGAAGGACATCTATGGAGAGGATGCAGTAGCAAACCGGGCAGATTGCCGACGGCGACTAGGCGAAGTTAGTGTAACATCCCAAATTTTCAATTTGGAATGTTATACACTAGATCATCATTGCATATCATATTTTATTGCATTTTGGTTGATCCTAGAAATTCTACGCAACTCAAGGACCCTCGGAGAGAGTTGGGGATTTCGTTATTTTTCATATTTGAGTTCTCTCAAATTTTGAAAATAGGATCATTTGATTTTATTTATTTTATCTTCAATTATTTCTACTATAAAAATATGAGAGAGGGAATAAAATGACTTTCCCAAAATAAAGAAATATTGAGGATTTAATAAAAAATCAAATAAGATTTTATTTTTTGGTTTTATTTGCTATTTTATTTGAATTTAGAAAAAATGCACGTTTTTCAAAATTGCATTTATGCCCCAAATAAATGTTCATCCTGTGCGTCTTGATTTTAGAAGATGGGGAAAATTTATTTCAGGATTTTTGGAGTCCGTTTAGTGTTCCTTTTGTTTTTTCTGAGCGTAACTATTTAAAAAAAACGCGAACCGACCTATCGGGCCGTGTCCGACCAGGACACCCAGCCCGGCCGGCCTTATAAGCCGGGGGAGCCCAGCCAAGTCGCCCAAACCCTAGCGCCTCGCCCCACCGCCCCTGCCGCCACCGCCGCCTCGCCTCGTCGCCGCCTCGCCGCGCCGCCGCACCGCCGCCTCGCCGCGCCGCCGCATCGCCCCGCCGCCGGAGCCACGCCGCCGCCGCCGGAGCCGCCGCCCGCCGCCTCGCCTCGCCGGAGGTTGACCCCGCCCCGCCGCCGGCTTTCTCGAAAAACCGTTCGGTTTTCCGTCGGTTTTTCGTTCGGTTTTTTTAGATCCATTTTTTTCTAGATCGTTTTTTTCCGGTTTAGTTAATTAGCGAGCGTTCGCTCGTTCGTTTGTTTTAATGAACGCGTTCATCATTTAGATCCAGATAATGAACGTTCGTTCGTTAATCTGTTCGTCATTTTTCTTTTTCTCAGATTAAATCCATGATTTTTCTCATCGTGATTCTTGATCCGATTTTCGTTCTAGTATAACTTTTCGCTCGTTTATCGGAATCAGGCGATTCAAGCGCCTGGAGTTTCGTCTCGAAACCCTCTTTCCGTTTAACCAACTCAAACAAGTTTTTGAATCTGTAAAAATTGCCCTAGATCTAGAATAGTAAACGAAGCCTGTTTCTTTTGCCGTTTGTCTTTCGTTGCTTCGTTCGATTTGGTTCTTTTTGCCAACCGGAGTTCTTAAGTTGAACTTTCTGGTGAGATCTCTTATTTGATTTTTACCTGTGCATTAGTTGAGTACTTATTGTATGCTTGTATGTTTGTGATAGAGTACCCGGAGTGCGCGCTTGCTACTTCGAATCGCTAGGTTTCCCGGATCATCAGCAAGGCAAGTAACACTTTGATCATACCTCCTACTACCCAGTTTTTATTGCATTAGATCTATCCTCACACCTTGCATGATTAGGATCTAATTAAATTGTGGGTTTTGGAAGTAGTTGAGGTAGTACCTATTACCTGTTTATTATCAAACCTTTGGGAGTTACTTCTACATTTGCTTATTTTGCCATGATATGCTAGTAGACGTGGATTGGGTGAGTGTATCCATGACAGATGTGAGATTGTTAAATTAATGGTTTATCTAAGGTGGCAACAAAAATACACATTTGGGTGGATTGAGGCACCTGGGTATTCCAGTGATTGCCTGTTTTCTTTTGGACTGCCACCCAGACTCAAAGGGATCATGAGATTATTCATGCTAGAAACTTCCGTGTGCAACCACAAGCTACTATGGGCTCTAGCATAGTTGATTAAGTTGTGCGAACTCTTACAGTGGTAGACTAGCAGATGTAGGGGAAAGTAGGTGTAACGGTCTACCCGATCGTAAGGTGCTAGCGCTTCTGAAAGACTATGTCTCGGTTATCCGTTTCTCAAACACCATGTAGTGCGAGAATCCCAACGGAGGAGATCGAGTCTTGTGGGGAAAAGTGCGCAAACCTCTGAAGAGTGTATAAACTAATCATGGTTAGTCGTGTCCCCGGTTATGGACATCTTGAGTATCTAGTACTTGGATTATCATGTGAATCTCATCCTGTTACTCTAATTAATTTGTTGGGTTTTTAATGATGATGTTTCTTAATTGGGATTGAGAATGCTGTCAACCATTCTCAATGTTTAACAACTACCATGATAGTTAAATAAAATTTATTCCTTTGCAGTAGGGAAAAATTGGCTTTACGCAAAATTGTAACCATAGAGCTTTCCACCAGCCAAATATGCATATAGTATAGCCTATTTCTTTCATTGCTCTCTATGTGTTACATTGCCAGCATATTCCATGTGCTGACCCATTTCGGGCTGCAACGTTCATGTTGCAGACTTTTCAGACGACGAGTAAGATGCTTTTAGGTCGTGGTTCTATACTCAGTGATGCCGTTGGAGTTGATGGACTCACTTATCTTCCAAGCCTTCCGCTGTTATCGTTATTAGATGGCCTTAAGCCATATTTATTGTAATAAGTTCTCTTATGAGATACTCGATGTAATAAGTGTGTGATTGCTACTCTGTTATAAATCCTTCAAGTACTGTGTGGTGTCAGCATTACTGATCCAGGGATGACACCTGAGCACAAAGATTGGACCGTTTGAGGTCTGGTCGCTACAAGATGGTATCAGAGCACACAGTGACTGTAGGACACGACCACTAAGCTAAAGCCCTAGATCACTACTCTCTCTTCTCATTCTGACCTCTCATCTTTTCTACTCTTTTAGGATGGCGGATGCGAGGAACAAGTTCACGCAACCGGATGAAGATACACCCTTTGGACGTCACTTGAAGGAAGTCACCAGATATCTGAACATAGGAGTACCAAGCTTCACCGGGACCTACAACGCCACTTTACCTGAAGAAGAGCGCTGGATGATTCAAGTTCAAGTTTCAGGAAGGACGTTCATGCCAGTCACTAAACCCATAGAGTTTTCCTTTGATGCACCAACTTGGAATCTATGAAAGAGCATGGCAGCTCACATCGCCATGGGACTCATTGGAGAAGTATACCGCAATGATCTCAAGGATACTATCTACCAGATTTGTGGGCGCCGAGATGAGCACTGGGAGATGATCAGCACCAGAAAGGATAGATCAGTTGCAGCTTTTATCCAGGAGTTAAAACAACACATTTGATGTCAGGAGAACCAGATGTGCGCCGACATGATAGATCTGAAGAAGGCAAGGACAAGAATCCGGAAACTGGAGGAAGAACTCAAGGCTGCACATGAAGATTATGAAGAGGAAATCGAAGTATTAGTGGAGAAGAATGACGATCTGATCAAGAAGATTGGAATATTTATGGGAGGCCCTACACCAGTAGAAGAAGACGAAGAACCCAAGGAGATTCGCCCGGAAGACTACATCATCATCGACGACACCGACTCGGATCCAGATGATAGTGATGATGACTATGTTGATGAAGCTGGAGCAGATATCATGGAGTCTACAACCGAAGAATATTTCTAGTAGACCACCCCAACAGCAGTAGTAGTCCACCATGTAAATATAGTAGTTCGAGCACTTGCGATAGTTAGATCGATTGTATGCCCTTGTTTGATTGAATGAAGTGAATTGTTTGCTTTTGCCTCATGTGCATATGGGTAGTGTTTTCTCTCTAGACCCCTCTCTATTCTTAAATCTCATCTTTTCTAAACCCTCAGATGCCTCCGAGACGTGACCCTAGATTTACCTTTCCACCGGAGCTCACCCAGTTGATCCAGCAGCAGAACACACTGATGCAGTTGCTAGTCCAGAATCAGAATCAGGAGAACAACAACAACAACCCACCACCACCACCACATGTTGATCACTTAGCCCGTTTTCTTAGGCTGAATCCGCTGGTGTTTTCCAGTAGCACCGAGCCGATAGTAGCAGACGATTGGCTCCGCAAGACAGCAAGGGAGTTGACCACGACAGGATGCACCAATGCGGAAAAGGTGAAGTTTGCCGCACATCATCTTGAAGGACCCGCAGCATCATGGTGGGAGAATTTCACCGCCACTTTCCCTATCGACATTGTCACATGGGACCAGTTTCAGCAGGCTTTCCGTACTGCCCATGTTTCAACAGGAGCTATGGCCATGAAGAAGCGAGAGTTTCGCAACTTGCGCCAAGGAGGATGGACAGTTGGCCAGTATGTGGGGACTTTAGTAAGTTAGCACGTTATGCCCCAGACGACGTTGCTACAGATGCAGCTAAGCAGGAGAAGTTTCTGGAAGGACTGAATGATGAGCTGAGCATGCAGTTGATGGTAGCAACCTTCAACAACTACCAGGAGTTGGTAGACCGTGCTCTCATGATTGAAGGGAAGCAGCAGCAGATTGAGAACCACAAGAGGAAGTATGGACAAGGGAAGTACAATTCAGGAGCTCAACAGAAGCCACGTTTTACCCCTAGACCGGGAGGACATTTTTAGCATACCCATGGAGGAGGTAGCTCGCACAATCATAATGGCACCAAGAATGGCAATGGGAATGGAGGAAGCAACGGCCAGAACCGCACCAACCCATCAACCCCAGCCAAGAGAGACCTGAGCCAAGTCACTTGCTTTAAGTGCCAGAAGACCGAACATTATGCCAATGAATGTCCTGAATCCCAGAATGGAAATGGCAATGGAAGCTCGGGGAAGAAGCCGAACCCTTTCAAAATAGGGGACAGGTGAACCACGTTAACGTGGAGGAGGTTGAAGAGCAGCCGGATGCAGTAATCGGTAAGTTTTTGGTTAAGTCATTTACTGCACTCGCTCTTTTTGATACTGGTGCATTGCATTCATACATATCAAGGGGATTTGTGGATAAGTATAATCTGCCCACCAAAGTTCTTAGAACACCTATGTTAGTAAGCTCACCAGGAGCGGAGTATATGGCTAGCAAGGGATGTTTTCAAGTGCCATTGAGTATAGGTAGGCATGTGTTTCCCTCAGATTTGATCATTTTGGAATCACAAGGTTTGGATGTAATTCTGGGTATGGATTGGCTATCAATGTATGGAGGGAACATCGATTGCGCCAGTAAGTCAATTTTGCTTCCCACCCCAGAAGGGAGCAGGATCAAGTATGTATCCCGGCATGTGCCGAAGAGGACTCAAGTAAATTGCTTAACAGGAGTTGTGTAGGAGGAAGTACCAGTAGTGAAGGATTTCCCTGATGTATTTCCAGAAGAGTTACCAGGCATGCCACCGGATAGAGATATTGAGTTTTTGATTGAGCTTTTGCCAGGCACAGGGCGAATATCTAAGAGACCATATAGGATGCCCGCAAAGGATTTGGTAGAGATTAAGAAGCAGATTAAGGAGTTACTGGATAAAGGTTATATTCGCCCAAGTTCTTCACCTTGGGGATCGCCAGTACTTCTAGTGGAGAAGAAGGATGGATCGTTAAGGATGGTTGTTGATTATCGAGGATTGAATGAAGTAACCATCAAGAACAAGTATCCACTACCGATGATCAATGATCTGTTTGATCGATTGCAAGGAGCTAAGGTATTTTCCAAGATTGATCTGCGATCAGGATGCCACCAGTTGAAGATTCGAGAACAAGATATACCTAAGACGGCTTTTACCACCAGGTATGGGCTGTACGAGTATATCGTTATGTCATTTGGTCTGACTAACGCACCTGCATATTTTATGAACATGATGAACAAAGTGTTTATGGGGTTTTTGGATAAGTTCGTCGTAGTGTTCATCGATGATATCCTGGTTTACTCGAAGAATGAAGAGGAGCATGAGCATTTGCGTTTGGTACTTGGTAAGCTCAGAGAACATCAGTTATATGCCAAGTTTAGCAAATGTGAGTTTTGGTTAAAGGAAGTTGGATTTCTCGGACACGTTATATATGGAGAAGGTATAGCAGTAGATCCCACTAAGGTTGACACTGTGACAAATTGGGAAGCGCCCACAACAGTTGGAGAGATTCAGAGTTTTCTTGGACTCGCAGGATACTACCGGAGATTCATTGAAAATTTCTCGAAGATTGCAAAGCCTATGACGGATTTATTGAAGAAGGATACCAAGTTCATATGGACCGAGGAATGTGAGGCCAGTTTCCAGGAGTTGAAGAAACATTTGGTTACATCACCTGTGTTGATTTTGCCAGATCAGACTAAGGATTATGAGGTGTATTGCGACGCTTCACGTCGAGGACTTGGAGAAGTGCTTATGCAGGAAGGAAGAGTTGTTTCCTATGCCTCACGACAGCTCAAGCCCCATGAGTTGAATTATGCTACGCATGATTTGGAGTTAGCAGCCGTAGTGCATGCATTGAAAACCTGGAGACACTTTCTCATTGGAAATAATTGTGAGGTGTACACAGATCGCAAGAGTTTGAAGTATATTTTCACGTAGAAGGAGTTGAATCTCAGACAAAGGAGATGGTTGGAGCTCATCAAGGATTATGATATGAGATTGCATTATCACCCCGAAAAGGCTAACGTAGTAGCCGATGCGCTGAGTCGTAAGAGCCATGTCAACACACTAACGACGGGAGATTTACCAAGAGAGTTAGCCGAGAATCTTCGTGAGCTATGTTTGGAGATAGTTCCGAGAGGCTATGTAGCAGCATTGGAGATTCAGTCTATGTTGATGGATAAAATCAGAGAAGCCCAGAAGACTAACAAGGAGATCGCTTCTATTAAGGAGAAAATAAGCAAGGGAAAAGCTAAAGGATTTCGTGAGGATAAGCACGATACCTTATGGTTTGAAGACCGTGTTTATGTGCCTAATGACTCGAAGATCAGGAAGTTAATTCTGCAAGAGGCCCATGATTCACCATATTCGATTCACCCAGGAAATACCAAGATGTATTTGGATTTGAAGGATATTTTCTGGTGGACCGGAATGAAGAAGGATATTGCGGAGTATGTAGCAGTTTGTGATGTATGTCAGAGAGTAAAGGCAGAGCATCAGAAGCCAGCAGGATTGCTACAGCCATTGCCAATACCCAAATGGAAGTGGGATAAGTTAGGCACAGATTTTATTACAGGATTGCCCAGAACACGTTCAGGCTATGACTTGATATGGGTTGTAGTCGATCGTTTGACAAAGGTATCTCATTTCATCCCAGTGAAGACTAGCTATACTAGTGCCAAGTTGGCAAAGATATACATGACCAGGATCGTATGTCTGCATGGAGTTCCAAGGAGCATTGTATCAGATAAAGGAACCTAATTTACCTCAAAGTTCTGGAATCAGTTGCATGAAACTTTGGGTACCAGTCTAGAGTTCAGTACAGCTTTCCATCCGCAGACAGATGGACAAACCAAGAGAGTCAATCAGATTTTGGAGGATATGCTGAGAGCTTGTGCGCTAGATTACGAATCTAGTTGGGACGAGAATTTGCCATATGCAGAGTTCTCTTATAACAACAGTTATCAATCCAGTTTGAAGATGGCCCCTTTCGAAGCCTTGTACGGAAGGAGGTGCAGGACCCCATTGTCGTGGGATGAAGTTGGAGACCGCCAGTTGTTTGGACCGTATCTGATTAAGGAGTATAAACAGAAAGTAAAATTGATCCGCGATAGGCTCAAGGTAGCCCAATCCAGGCAGAAGAGCTACGCAGATTCTAAACGCAAGGAGGCAGTTTACGAAGTCGGAGACCGAGTTTATCTTCGAGTATCTCCACTTCGAGGAGTTAAGCGCTTTGGAGTTAAGGGAAAGTTAGCGCCACGTTTTGTAGGACCATACAAGGTTTTGGAGCGTATGGGAGAAGTAGACTACAAGTTGGAATTGCCCGAAGGATTGTCAGGAGTTCATGACGTGTTCCACGTTTCCCAGTTGAAGAAGTGCCACGCAGAGATGGCTGATATACCGCTGAGAGACACAGTGCCGCTGGAAGCGATTCAGTTGGACAGTGATTTGACCTATGAGGAGAAACCAGTCAAGATTCTCGAGTATGCCAGCCGCGTCACCCGCAACAAGGTTATTAAGTTTTGCAAAGTTCAGTGGAGCCACCACACGGAGGATGAAGCCACCTGGGAACGAGAGGAAGATTTGTTGAAGGATCACCCTCACCTATTTTCTAGCCAACCCGAATCTCGAGGGCGAGATTCATCTTAAGGGGGGTAGGTTTGTAACATCCCAAATTTTCAATTTGGAATGTTATACACTAGATCATCATTGCATATCATATTTTATTGCATTTTGGTTGATCCTAGAAATTCTACGCAACTCAAGGACCCTCGGAGAGAGTTGGGGATTTCGTTATTTTTCATATTTGAGTTCTCTCAAATTTTGAAAATAGAATCATTTGATTTTATTTTCAATTATTTACATTATAAAAATATGAGAGAGGGAATAAAATGACTTTCCCAAAATAAAGAAATATTGAGGATTTAATAAAAAAATCAAATAATATTTTATTTTGGCTTTATTTGCTATTTTATTTGAATTTAGGAAAAATGTGCGTTTTTCAAAATTGCATTTAGGCCCCAAATAAATGTTCATCCTGTGCGGCTTGATTTTAGAAGCCGGGGAAAATTTATTTCAGGATTTTGGGAGTCCGTTTAGTATTCCTTCTTTTTTTTCTGAGCGTAACTATTTAAAAAAAACGCGAACCGACCTATCGGGCCGTGTCCGACCAGGACACCCAGTCCGGCCGGCCTTATAAGTCGGGGGAGCCCAGCTGAGCCGCCCAAACCCTGGCAACTCGCCCCGCCGCCCATGCCGCTGCCGCCGCCTCGCCGCGCCGCCGCACCGCCGCCGCCGCCTCGTCGCACCGCCGCATCGCCCCGCCACCGGAGCCACGCCGCCGCCACCGGAGCCGCCGCCCGCTGCCTCGCCTCGCCGGAGGTTGACCCCGCCCCGCTGCCGATTTTCTCGAAAAACCGTTCGGTTTTCCGTTCGTTTTTTAGATCCGTTTTTTTCTAGATCGGTTTTTTTCCGGTTTAGTTAATTAGCGAGCGTTCGCTCGTTTATTCGTTTTAACAAACGTGTTCATCATTTAGATCCAGATAACGAACGTTCGTTCGTTAATCTGTTCGTCATTTTTCTTTTTCTCGGATTAAATCCGCGATTTTTCTGATCGCGATTCCTGATCCGATTTTCGTTCTAGTATAACTTTTCGCTCGTTTATCGGAATCAGGCGATTCAAGCGCCTGGAGTTTTGTCTCGAAACCCTCTTTCCGTTTAACCAACTCAAACAAGTTTTTGCATCTGTAAAAATTTCCCTAGATCCGAAATAGTAAACGAAGCCTGTTTCTTTTGCCGTTTGTCTTTCGTTGCTTCGTTCGATTTGGTTCTTTTTGCCAACCAGAGTTCTTAAGTTGAACTTTCTGGTTAGATCTCTTATTTGAGTTTTACCTGTGCATTAGTTGAGTACTGATTGTTGCTTGTTTGTTTGCGATAGAGTACCCGGAGTGCGCTGCTTGCTACTTCGAATCGCTAGGTTTCCCGGATCATCAGCAAGGCAAGTAACACTTTGATCATACCTCCTACTACCCAGTTTTTATTGCATTAGATCTATCCTCACACCTTGCATGATTAGGATCTAATTAAATTGTGGGTTTTGGAAGTAGTTGAGGTAGTACCTATTACCTGTTTATTATCAAACCTTTGGGAGTTACTTCTACGTTTGCTTATTTTGCCATGATATGCTAGTAGACGTGGATTGGGTGAGTGTATCCATGACAGATGTGAGATTGTTAAATTAATGGTTTATCTAAGGTGGCAACAAAAATACACATCTGGGTGGATTGAGGCACCTGGGTATTCCAGTGATTGCCTATTTTCTTTTGGACCGCCACCCAGGCTCAAAGGGATCATGAGATTATTCATGCTAGAAACTTCCGTGTGCAGCCACAAGCTACTATGGGCTCTAGCATAGTTGATTAAGTTGTGTGAACTCTTACAGTGGTAGACTAGCAGATGTAGGGGAAAGTAGGTGTAACGGTCTACCCGATCGTAAGGTGCTAGCGCTTCTAAAAGACTATGTCTCGGTCATCCGTTTCTCAAACACCATGTAGTGCGAGAATCCCAACGGAGGAGATCGAATCTTGTGGGGAAAAGTGCGCAAACCTCTGAAGAGTGTATAAACTAATCATGGTTAGCCATGTCCCCGGTTATGGACATCTTGAGTATCTAGTACTTGGATTATCATGTGAATCTCATCATGTTACTCTAATTAATTTGTTGGGTTTTTAATGATGATGTTTCTTAATTGGGATTGAGAATGCTATCAACCATTCTCAATGTTTAACAACTACCATGATAGTTAAATAAAATTTATTCCTTTGCAGTAGGGAAAAATTGGCTTTATGCAAAACTGTAACCATAGAGCTTTCCACCAGCCAAATATGCATATAGTATAGCCTATTTCTTTCATTGCTCTCTATGTGTTACATTGCCAGCATATTCCATGTGCTGACCTGTTTCGGGCTGCAACGTTCATGTTGCAGGCTTTTCAGACGACGAGTAAGGTGCTTTTAGGTCGTGGTTCTATACTCAGTGATGCTGTTGGAGTTGATGGACTCACTTATCTTCCAAGCCTTCCGCTGTTATCGTTATTAGATGGCCTTAAGCCATATTTTTTGTAATAAGTTCTCTTATGAGATACTCGATGTAATAAGTGTGTGATTGCTACTCTGTTATAAATCCTTCAAGTATTGTGTGGTGTCAGCATTACCGATCCAGGGATGACACCTGAGCACAGAGACTGGACCGTTTGAGGTCTGGTCGCTACAGTTAGCCAGGTTGAAGGAGATCCTTACTTGGTTTGACAACAAGTGGGAGATTTTGAGGACGGCGAGGGCCATGTGGCAATGTATGCGAAAGAGCGAGATGGCGGTGATGAGGGCGACGGTGTACTCCTCGGCGGCAGTCACGCCGCGTCCTTCGAGTTCATCGAGTATCTCCTCTGGGCGATGGAGCAGACAGATTCTCCTGAGCTGAAAGTTAGCCGGAGGTGGTGGGCGTATAGGTCGAAGGTCGAGCATCTAGAGGATAATGAATCAATCGAGTACGGTGTGCCGTTCGTGAGGGTGCAGTGCCAGCCGGAGCCACAGGAGTATTCGTTCTCCCACCGCAAGAGGAGGCCAGATGGCGCGACGTTGCTTCCCCACTGTTCTCCACGGTTCCTTTGTTGCTCGCCTTATTTCAACGGCGTTGGTAGGGTTTAAGGTAAGCTTCGCACTAACCTAATCTTCCATCTGCTCATGCTTACAATAAGTGTGACGGCTAATGAAAATCATGCTTATAATCAGTCTCTGAGTACTACACCAATCACCCTAAAATAGCTCTGGACCAAAAACAAAGTTGTGACACTGTGTACAAATAAAGAAAAGTAGATTGGTGCTTCTTTTAGGAAAGAGTACTCCCTAGAAAAGTGCCAATATAAGCTACTAGTATTTGATTAGAGGATTTGCTGCCGAGAAAGATCCATCCACAGAGAGCGCCACACATCCCACTGGTGGTGGTGGATGCCGATGCTTAGATGGAGCATGGTTATTCTCAGTAATTTTTACTTGGCACCCCGCACTCTGCATATATGCCGGTTCCATCCATACATTTGTGCAGTTCCACCAAAATGTAGCTGAATAACCCTATTTGCATAGATAATTAAAAAGCGTGATTACATTATAGTGGCACTAGTTGATGAAACATACACTAATAAATAGAAGAAAATATTGTGATAGTATCATAGTATGCCATGTTGCGAGGGCGAGATGGGCCCTGCGACGCTTCATACGGTAGGCCTCATACTGGAAATCGACCCAATTCTCCCTGATACACCTTCTGCCAGTGATGAACATCAGTGTACAGCAGTAGTACAAGGAGGGGCCTTGAGAAATTCCAATCTCTATTTTTGTGCAGATCAACTAAAATTAAGCACCCCAGTTTGCAGAAACACTTAAACATTAACAATGGGACTAGGTGATGAAACATATACTAACAAAGAGAAGCACTTTCTTTATCTACATTGGAGATGAAATGATAGAGAGGACACTCGCTCTATTTTAATTGTATTATTAATTCATTTTATCAGTGGCACTAGGG
The DNA here is from genome assembly GCF_003073215.2 of Triticum urartu. Lineage (NCBI taxonomy): Eukaryota > Viridiplantae > Streptophyta > Magnoliopsida > Poales > Poaceae > Triticum > Triticum urartu. The sequence continues at coordinate 198,567,976 of NC_053022.1, forward strand.
TCGAGCAGGTGGCAAGCGAGGTGTACCGTGCGTTGCAAGGATGGAGGCTGAGGGTGCTTAGAATGGGACGCTGAAGCTGGCTCTTTCAGTCCCTATCTTCCCCCCTGATGTTTCTATGGTAGCATTTGGGTTTTAATCCAAACTTGGTCAAGCTGGTGTTGCGTCCCCCTACCTGCCTAGCTTATGTGGCGAACTTGTCTCCTGCTAGTAGTCAGTCCATTCTAGTAGTAGGTGCATAACTGCCCGTTTACACTGAGATGTTGTTGGGTAATGGTTCTCTATGGTTGGGTTTCTTTAACAAAATCGGGGGAAACCCCCTATGTTGATATATAAAAAATCAGTGACACTAGTGGTGCCAAAACATTGCCTCAAATTAATAGTGCCACTAGATTAAGGTGAAAAATAATAACATTACTGCTTTATCATGGCAGTGCCAAAACAATAGCACAAGAGCAGACTCAACATGCAGGATCTTTGGCAAACGGTTGGACCAAAAAGGAACATACCTCGTGATGGGAACCATATCTGCAGTCAACACCATTGTAGAAGGGATGACACCAGTCACCAACATGGATGATTCAATTCATGGGACCTTTTTTGTGTAGTTCACCTAAAATGAAGCAATGTCCCATGAGCTAGCAGCTTCTTGTTTAGTAGATGCAATAAAATTGAGCAACATCAAGGTTGGTCGCGAAGCTCGTGGAATGTTCAACTATAATTTGGATATCATTTGTGTAGAGCGTGAAGTGTATATCTTTGTTTGCCCAAAAAGGTGGAAAGGAGGGTGACTAACAAGTGATGAAACATACATCAAATGAAAAGAAGCATGTTCCTTATCTGAATGGCGATCCTACAAGGACAGTAGCAATTTCTAAAGCAGTGGCATTGCTAGATATTAGTGTGGGCGTTAGGATTAACTATGACAACCGTTAAATACAACATTAATTTAATGGTGCCATTGCTTCATTTTACCAACAACATTACATTAACAGCTGCTAAAGAGTTGGTATTTGGGCACGGGAGAGTAGGCGGACCAGGACAGTTGCATTTCTAACAAAAAGAAGCAACTTATCTTAACAGGAAATTTAGCAGGACATGAAAAACAGCGCCATTGATTCATATTACTGAGGCATTACATTGAAAATAACATTGGTTTAATGTGTCCTTACTTTTAACAGTGGGGCTGTACATTTTACCAGTGACATTACATAAGAGGGGCCCAGGGCATCAAACATCAGAACAAGATATCTGGGTTGGTCCCATTTTTGTTTGCTATAGCCACTATACTATGTGAGGCTAGCAAATCTAGTGCTGGACATACTCTATTGACTTGTCCCCAAGTCCCCACTTTCTTTTATTTTTCAACCAATAGATCGGTTTATATTGAGTTTGTATCACGTTTCCCTTTATTTACCGATTAGACCAAGATACCAGTTGGATAGTCAGTCTCTGCTACGTGTCGCCCCCATTATTTCCTCTTTCAACCAAGTCCTGGATTCAGGTAACAAATCTCCCCCACCCCCACCCCAATTCTTCCCCGTTTGAACCAAGTAGTACTAGATTCGACTGCATGAAGTAGTTTTACCTCTTAACAGTAAAAAATTAGGTAACTTTCGAATAGCCGATCGATCCTATCTGTCACGACCGGTTTTTCAATAAAAATGTTTATTGAGAAACCAATATTTTGAGTCCAGTATGAGAAAAATCCTCCTTACTGGTAGACAATTTCTTGATACAATAAGCCAGTAGCATAAAATATATTATAGGGTCGAGCTACGGTTGCTCAACCAAATTATTACAAGCACGCCAATAATTATACATAATGGCGGATATGACACAGTGGTGTGGAGGCATACTACTGACTCGAGGATAGGGTGGTGGTGGAAAAATCACAGCGGGGAGTGAGATACATGACTCTAAAACTGGCATCTCATCGAGCGTCGAGGTGAGGCTCGATGAATTTATTTGGTAGTGGAAGCGGATATAATACAGTGACCAAATCCAGGGTCCCACGAGACTGACTGGGATTCCTCTAGGCGTTGGACTCGCTATCAAAATCTTCATCCATGAGATCGCCTTCGTCAGCATCTGGCCAAATCAACAAGCCAGGTGAGTACTTTGAAAGTACTCGCAAGACAGTTCGGACGGAAGATATAACAAATGCATGCATGGATGCGTCATGATTAATTTACCAATGCACATTCAAAATTTAGCAAGCAAGGTAAGTAAAAAGGGAATCGGTGGTAGTCCGCCTGAAAACCCAACAAAAGGAAATAATAGGAAACCGATCGGGTGTCTGAAGCGATGCCTCGAAGGGTGAACAAATAAATAAAGATCATGCCGCAGTCGGGCGTCTAAGCGACACCACGTAAAGGGCTTAAACTGAAAATAAAAGACATGCGTGCCACAGTCGGACGTCGGGGCGACATCACAGAAAGGGCTTATATTGAAAGTAAATAACAGTACTGCCGCAGTCGGACGTCTGAGCGACATCGCAGAAAGGGCTTTTATTGAAAGTAAATAATAACAATGCCACAGTCGGACGTCTGAGCGACATCGCAGAAAGGGCTTTTATTGAAAGTAAATAATAACAATGCCACAGTCGGACGTCTGAGCGACATCGCAGAAAGGGCTTTTATTGAAAGTAAATAATAACAATGCCACAGTCGGACGTCTGAGCGACATCGCAGAAAGGGCTTTTATTGAAAGTAAATAATAACAATGCCACAGTCGGACGTCTGAGCGACATCGCAGAAAGGGCTTTTATTGAAAGTAAATAATAACAATGCCACAGTCGGACGTCTGAGCGACATCGCAGAAAGGGCTTTTATTGGAAGTAAATAATAACAATGCCACAGTCAGACGTCTGAGCGACATCGCAGAAAGGGCTTTTATTCACAAGTAAATAATACTCATAATAAATATTCAATTCATGATAATAAACGGGTTAGTCCATCCACAGGAATAAACATTTAACCGGACTTAGCACTCATGTGATTCACCGGAGTCTCTGTCATCAAAACTGACATTTTTCAGGATAAGATAATACCGAACTTGGACATGGAATAGATGATTCAAGGGAATATATGACTCTGCAGAGTTTGTACGAAATTTTTTCCCACAGCCAACGGATTTCCGTAGTCACGAAGGACTAGTTCCGTTTACGGTCTTTCGGAAGAAAACACAGCTAGCCAGTACACACCCATCCTACCTCTCGATGCCAGGAATCACCCTAGACATCGTCCAAGAAAAACTTTTGAGACGGGGAGATCACAATCTCGAATAGCATGGGATCAAATTTATATACGCGCGCTCTAAGGGGTGCCCCCCTCTCGGTCCCAACCGGAAACACCCATGCCCCCTGACCGGATGACTGGCTTTAATCCAGGGCCATGGAACCATCATCACGGCCTCTCCTTTTGGTGTGTACCAAGAAAGCGGTTTGCAACATACCAAGCCATATTCCTTGCGGAAGACATGTGGTAGTACAGGGAAGGAAAAATGGAAGGAACTGGATCGATACGGGTTGACACTGAAGTCATATAGTCTGGCATAAGACTGGCATGCTGCAACACTGCCATCTTACCCATCCTCATGCCAACACATGGCCATGCATACTCACATCCATCCACTTATGGATTTTCGAAACTCACTTGCCTCATCATTGCATGTAACATGACATTCGTCGGTATGCTCATCAACATGCCATGAAACTACTTAATGCAAACATGCCAAAACAATCATCATATCAAAAGTTCAAACATGCTTGCCTGGTTCAGAGTAGTTGGAGCCTATCTCGGTGAAGTTCGCGGTCCCGTCACCTCCTTCGGTATCAACGGCATAAAGAAAATATACGCGCTATCGTAAATACCGTGAGGTGCACAAAAAAATTATTCCAAATATTTTTCAAATACATATGATAAAAAACTAGACAAAAATTTGAAGATGACAGAAAAAGAATCACTCAAAAATTCCTTTCTGTTAAAAAGTTATAAGGGTTTTAACCCAAGGAATCATCTGTAATGAAACAGAAAACTTCCAGGGGCTAACTTATAAAAACAGAAAACGATTCGATTGAAAATACGCCGGCTCAGAGGGGTGATGTACTTTGGCAGAAGACGCCTTCAGAAAACGGTTCGTTTAAAAAGAACTGAGAGGCTGACAGGCGGGTCCCACCCGTCAGGTTTGAATTTTCAAACGGGGGACGAAGCTCATCGGCGCCCGAGAGCCGCGGTGGTCGCCGGCGGGGATCCACGGCGAGGCAGGGAGATCGGAGAGTACCTCCGTGTTCAGGGTGCCATTCCGCGTCTGTGGGAGGTGGTGGTGGTCGCCGGCGAGTACCACGTCGGCGGCGACGCTGGCTCCGGCGGACGGTGATTCGGGTGGTTGTGGACCTCATCGAAGAGAGCTGTGAAGATCAAATTGGAGTGGGGGTTAGACTCTTAGTTGCTCGAGAGGGTTGCTCACGAAGTTGGGGCGCCGGAGACGGCCTCACCGGAGCGAATCGAGGTGTAGGCCGAGGCGGAACGGGGCAGCCGAAGTTGGGGGAGGAGACCTCCTCGAGGTCCTCCTAGTGGCCTGGCGGGGTGTCTGTGGGGTGTAGTGAGGGTGTGTGCTCGAGGGCGAGCTCGGGGTCCCCTTTTTATAGGCGATCCGAGGCGGTGGCCGTGAACGGGGTTCTCCGGCGATGGATTACGGCGACGCAGTGCTCGGTCGGGGAGTTTAGGAGGTTGGGCATCAACGTGGAGGTCCACTGGTTCCATTTAGGTGCTAACCGCGTCGGGATTTGGTTGCTTAGGGGGAGTTCGACGGAACGGGGTGACGCGGGCCCATTGGCGGCAGGGAGCACGCTCTGTGTGTGCCGCGCCACGGCGACGGTGCCGCATGCGTGCGCTGGCAAGGAGATGGCCACGCGGAGCTACCAGGAGGATTGGGCGGCACCGAACGGTGTTGAGCCGCCGTTCTGCTCCTTGTCGGCTGCTACGGTGGTTCGGCCGCCGTAAGACACACCGGCGCAGGCGGGCCAGGGTGCCACCGACGCCAGGAAGGCGCCAAGCGCGCGTGTGGAGCTCCGGACAAGCAGGCCAGGCGGCGAGCAACGTGCCAAGGGCACTGTGGCCGCGTGACCGAAATCTGACGAAGAGAAACGACACTGAACCCTGAAGTTTCTCTGAATTTTCTGAATGTGCAAAGGAACAGTGCAGCTCAGGTGTTCGACAGAATGTTTTTGGTATGAGGGAGGCTCTGCTTGAGCTGATTTTTGGTGGAGTGGCCTCTCATTTCACCAGGAGACTGCCTGAATTTTTGTGGAATTTTTGGGGAAGTGTAGATATGAATTTCACCAAATTTGGCAAATCTGGTCCAAACTTGCAGTGAGTGAAATTTGAAAAATTTGAAAAGAAGAAGAGTGGATCAAGATGGTTCTAGGTTGTGGGTGCTAAGGACAATCCAGAGGAGTTGGTTTGAGATAAAAACTCAAAGGCAATGAGGTACTTGCTTTGAAAATCACTCAGGCTCAAAATAATTGGCAGAAATGATTTGAGAGATAAAATAATTGAAATAAAATCCAAAACTTGTTTGGACTTGTTGAGACAGAGAATTTAGATTGTTCAAAGGTGGAGGGAGGGATTTTGAGAAGATTTACTATAGGAGACATGGTAAAACCATGGGTGGTTTTCAAGATAAGAAAAACCTAAAAATTCATAGAGTTATTTTTATAAGAAAAAGAAAAATTTCCAAAAATATACTTTGAGAAAGGAACCATCAGAGAAAGAGTTTTAAATGATCAAACACCATAGTTTGAAGAAGATACAAAAATAAAAACCCTTGCCAAAGAAGTTTTTAAGAGGAAGGTTTTCTGGAAAAGTTTTAAATGGCCTCTTTTCAAAAACCAACCAAGTTTTTGCTGCAAACCAAATAAAAATTTTGGAGTGTCACACTATCTACGATGGGGCCTGAGAAATAGTAAAAGATACAAATGCAGCAACGTCAAGAGCTGGGGAAGTAGAGCAAGGCCGGTTTTGAAGCAAGTTATACCTGAGGGTCGCTGGGATGTCGCTAGGTGGGTGGCGGGAGGCTGGATCTGCCCACACTACGACAATGAAGAAGAAGGGGTCAGAGGCCCTCCCTAGCCGGCGCTACGTTGGAGAGAACGACAAGGCATGCTGATCGGGATGCGTCGGCAGTGGGTAAGAGCCATCACTGAGGACGACCACGTGAACATTGCACCTTCTCACCTTCCCCGGCGGAGGGGATCCGGCTGGATCTGTGACCAACGGTGAGCAGAGAGAGAGAGAGAGAGTGTGTGTGTGGCCACCGTTGTCGTGTTTAGATTTGGAGAGGATGAGAGAGTGTGAAGAGAGCAACACTAGCAAGAAAGCACGGAGGCTCCTGCCTATATAGTGGAGTAATTTTCTTTTATATACCGGAGCCGGCTTGACCTCATCAATGACTGTCGAGAAGTCTTCATGCACGTGCCCTGGAGGTGCAGTTGTCGTCATTTTGATCTGAAGCACTGGATTAACATATAACACGAAAAAATCCACATGACAAGAAACCATAACCTCACTGCCCCAAGGAGACAACATGAATCCCGACGGATAAACTAAACGAGGATCAAAGCTCAAATTAAAGACAAACTCATAGAAAAGGGGTCCATCGATAGATGTCCTAATTAACATAGACAACTTGACCTAGATGGCAGCCGAGTAGTCTTCGTGCATGTGCCCCCAATGACTAGCGCCTTGGAGGAACTCAGTTGTCGCTATTTAACCCTCGCAATGATCTGAAGCACATGACACCTAATATTGCGAGATGACAAGAAACCTTTTTTTAGATTTCTCATCAGAACTACAACCCTGTACAACATAGCCTACATGATATGTAGACGATAGCCACTCCAGCCGTATGCTGGAGTCTGGTCACATGCATGGACAAACTGATCTCCCGTGTCATGAGGGATCATCCAGGCACCGACGTCTGTACAACACTGCTCTAGTACTATCGCTACAACCGACGCGAGTCTCCTGATTCCTGACCACCTCCATGGTATACAGGTGCCTCTCCCAATGCTCCACCATGTACAGGTGCTAAGCCTGCCACATAGGCATAAAGTCTGATGTGGCAAGTTAATTAAGAAGAGAGAGACTAGTTTGGTGACCCCAGAAAGAAACGGTGCTAAGAACGTGTACCTAGGTGAAAAGATAATTTTGAGTCTATAGCTAATTAAATGAAGCAATCTTAGAAACAAAACACTCCTATGCATTGGGGAGTTGAGTTGCTAAGCCATTTAATGCCCTTAGCACCTCATCTAAGCACCATTTCATTGGAAGAGGTCTTACTCCTTGGCAAATGCAATAAATACTACGAAGAAAGAGATAGAGAGAAGTAAAAAATACTCTTATAGCCAACCTTATAGCTAACCCTGTTGTATGAGTGACTAAGTAATGACCATGTATGACATTCCAACATCAGATAGCCTAACGCACCTGGACGGAGGAAGTAGTTTCATACATGCGAAGTAGGAAAAAAATGCTCATTTATAGCTGTCTGAAATCATCAAGGTCGCGACCACGCGAGCGAGGCGACGGTCGTGGTAGGCGCAACCATGATACGAGCTGTTGACAGCCCTTGGATCTTACATCGAACGGTCGCATGCTAAGTTGCTGAAAATTTACAGAATAACCCTCCAGGATAGGATATTCACCCATAGGTCTAGAATCACGCCATGCAACCGTTCGATCTCAGATCCAAGGGCTCTCGGAAGCCCATATCATGGGAGCATGGAAAGCTTCATATCACCTGTAATTTTCCTGGCGCTTGACGTGCGAACACACATATGCATGAAGCCATTTAACTGGGCGTCTAGTAGACATGACATCTAATTGGGCCCCCATAGTACTATGCATGAATTCATTTATCCATCAGGCAAGCCACTACCCCGCCGTTCGCACGCCCACTCAGCATTTTTACAATCAAAAAACCACTAGCAGTTCGCTCCTACTCGTCCCCGGTCGTCCTTTAACATTACGGAAGTTCGCTCCTAGTCATCCCGTCCTTTCACATTACAGCAGTTCCACTAATCCTAACCCTCCTCCCAAATCCATGGTGTCCCAAATCTCCATGATCGTCGGTGAGTACAAGGTTAGAACCATCATCGGCGATGAGTTCGGCGTCATCTACACCCGTTCTTCTGCAACGGTGAAAGTATGCTTTGCTCGCTTCAGACGCATGTTCGAAAAGTCAAAGGGTGATGAGTGGGTCGCTGGGCTAGATGTTGAGCACACCACAGTCCTACGAAAAGAGAAAAATCTAAAGGAGGAAGAGAAGAAGAAGCCCGCCGTGATCCAAGTTTGCGTGCCTAACTTGTGCTTGGTCTACCACATATGCCATGCCGACGTTGAGTGCGAGGATTTTATGAACTTCCTCGGTGGTGGCAAAGTCAAATTCGTTTCTGTAGACTTCACGAGCGACAAAGAAGTCCTGGATCGGATAGGCCTCATTGCAGGCCAGCCCTTCGACCTCCAGAGGAATGGGCTGGTGTCCTCCCGTCAGCCTTCAATGCTGACCCTGGCAGCAGCCATGGTTGATCCTTCGTACGGTAAAGACGAAACCTCCACCCAAGTTTCATCTTTCATGGCAGTGGTGAAGGAAATATGCCCTAGAGGCAATAATAAAGTTGTTATTTATATTTCCTTATATCATGATAAATGTTTATTATTCATGCTAGAATTGTACTAACCGGAAACTTAGTACATGTGTGAATACATAGACAAAACAGAATGTCCCTAGTATGCCTCTACTTGACTAGCTCGTTAATCAAAGATGGTTAAGTTTCCTGACCATAGACATGTGTTGTCATTTGATGAACGGGATCACATCATTAGGAGAATGATGTGATGGACAAAACCCATCTGTTAGCTTAGCATTTTGATCGTTCAGTTTTATTGCTATTGCTTTCTTCATGACTTATACATATTCCTTTGACTATGAGATTATGCAACTCTTGAATACTGGAGGAACACCTTGTGTGCTATCAAACGTCACAACGTAACTGGGTGATTATAAAGATGCTCTACAGGTGTCTTCGAAGGTGTTTGTTGGGTTGGCATAGATCGAGATTAGGATTTGTCACTCCGAGTATCGGAGAGGTATCTCTGGGCCCTCTCGGTAATGCACATCACTATAAGCCTTGCAAGCAATGTGAATAATGAGTTAGCTGTGGGATGATGTATTACAGTACGAGTAAAGAGACTTTCCGGTAACGAGATTGAACTAGGTATGATGATACCGACGATCGAATCTCAGGAAAGTAACATAACGATGACAAAGGGAACAACATATGCTGTTATGCGGTTTGACCGGTAAAGATCTTCGTAGAATATGTAGGATCTAATATGAGCATCCAGGTTCCCCTATTGGTTATTGATCGGAGATGTGTCTCGGTCATGTCTACATGGTTCTCGAACCCGTAGGGTCCACATGCTTAACGTTTGATGATGATTTATATTATGAGTTATGTGATTTGATGACCGGAGTTTGTTCGGTGTAACACCCCGGATATGACTTTCCCCATATGTACTCCAACTCTTGCCGTTTCCGGCATTAAGTTATTTTATTTTCTCGGGTTCGGGTTTTTGCCTCCGTGTGTTGTTATCGTTGTCATGCATCTCATATCATGTCATCATGTGCATCGCATTTGCATACGTGTTCATCTCATGCATTCGAGCATTTCCCCGTTGTCCGTTTTGCATTCCGGCGCTTCGTTCTCCTCCAGTGGTCATTTCTACCTTTCTTTCATGTGTGGGGATTAAACATTTCCGGATTGGACCGAGACTTGCCAAGCGGCCTTGGTTTACTACCGGTAGACCGCCTGTCAAGTTTCGTACCATTTGGACTTCGTTTGATGCTCCAACGGTTAACCGAGGGACCGAAAAGGCCTCGTGTGTGTTGCAGCCCAACACCCCTCCAATTTGGCCCAAAACCCACCAAAACCCTCTCCATCATCTAGAGCGCTCGATCACGATTGCGTGGTCGAAAACCGCACCTCATTTGGACTCTCCTAGCTCCTTCTATGCCTATATATACCTCCCCCTTTCCAAATCCGGATCTCTCCCCCGTCCTAACCCTAAAAATCGGATCTCCGCCGCCGCCGGACACGTCCGGACGAAGCCGGACGCGTCCGGATCCACCACCGCCAACCGCCGCCTGCCACGTGGCCTGCTGCCGCCTCCCACCGCCGCGGCCCACCCGGCCCGAGGCCGGCCCCCGCGGCCCGAAGAGGCGCGCCGCCCCGCGCCTTCGCCCCGCCGCCGCCAAGACGCCACCTCGTTGCCTCCTCGCACCGGTAGACGCCGCTCGCGCCGCCCGCGGCCACCTCGGCGTTTGTGCCCGCCGGCGCCGCCTCCTCGCCGCCCCTTGTCGCCGGCAAGCGCCGCCCGCGCCCCGGCCGGACTCTTCTTCTCCGACGAACTCGAGCTCCGGCCGTCGAACCTCGTAACCCGCGCGTGAACAGTGCCAGATCTGGATCCGGTTGACCTCTTTTCCCCGAAACCCTAATCTCAATATTTTTTTTGCATACTTTGACCTATGATATCTCCTCATCCGTAGCTCCATTTTGAGCATATAGCATATCAAAATGTTCGTCTCAGAGAGTACCTCATTTCATTCCATTGCATCATTTTCATTTGAGTTCATCTTGATGCCCGAAATGCTGTTAGAAGAGTGCTACTTGAGATAATTGTCAGATCTGCTGCTCCATTTAGATATTTGTCATTTTTGCCATGATTATTGTGTGCATGATATGCCCATGAGCTCTACATATGTTTTTTAAGGATTTTGCCATCTTTCCAGAGGTGCAACCCATGTATTTTTGTGATGTGTGTGGTGACTAGCACAAGCTTGCCAAGTGAGGCACTTGGTAATGCTGATTTCAGGGACTTAGCAATTCCACTAAGTCCTTGATCTGTTTATCTCATATGGCCATATGTTCATGTTGTTTCCTAGTGATCCGTGCCTCTTTTGAGGATGATCATTAAGGATGTTTTGTTAATCTTGTAGTGCTCTATCCATCCACGTCTTTGTTTGCAATTATGGAGCACCCTAGCTTGAGTCAATCGAGCTCTACTTTTAGCACTTTGTGAATCTGGGCAGATTGTCCACTTGTTAGCAATTTTGCCGAGAATGTTGCAGTTGATCGTGCATGCTATGATATTGTTCTTGCCATGTCTAGCTTGTATTTTGTGTATTATTGATGGGTGTATGCTTAGATTGTCATGACTTGCTCTGTAGTGAGTGCTTCGAGCTCGTAAACGTGCCTACTTGATATCTGTTTCAGCATGTCCCAGTTTTCACTAAGTCTGAGAACTGATTATGTTTTTGCCATGTTCACATGCTTGCAAATGTATTTTCTGATCCCTTTTGACTCAAGGTCACTAAGGGTCTTTTGTTAAGCTCTTTGAGTAGCTCCATGACATGCTTTACCTTGCCATGTTCAGGTCCTGTAGCATGTAGTTTTGTTGCTCCGAAGAGTGCTATCTGATCTGAAATTCCAGACAGGTGTTAATTTCACACTGTCTGAAATCTGTTTGCCATATGCATTTTTGCCATGCTTGTTTGAAGCTGTTAATAGATGAATTGGCCGTAGCTCAATGCTAGACTTTTGTTAAGCATCATGAATTCATCCCTGCCATGTATTTTGTTGTCATGTTTGGGTGCTGTAGCATGTTCATCTTGTTGCATTTAGATGGCTACTTGCTGTAAATCGCAGAACGTGGTCATATTTGAATTGCTTGCCATTTCCAAACCGTAACTCCGACTCCGGCGTTCTTTATATCGTTTTCAAGTGATTTCATCTCATCTTTCTAGTGGCACACTTGGATTTCCATGTTGAGGCCAGGTTCATGCATTCCTTGTCAAATTTTGCATATGCATCCCGCATCGCATCCCGCATAGCATACCATCCTCGCATCATATTGTTTGAGCCTTGCACGTGGTTGATTGTGTTCCGTTTGCTTGTTTGTATTGGTTGGGTAGAGCCGGGAGATGAGTTCGCTAACGAGGAGCCCGTTGAGTTTGCTTTCGAGGATCCAGTCAACTCTGACAACTTTGCAGGAAAGATGATCATACCCTCGAAATCACTACTATCTTTGCTTTGCTAAATCTCGCTCTTTTGCTATGCCAATGCTACGATGCCTACCACTTGCTTTCAAGCCTCCCAAATTTCCATGTCAAAACTCTAACCCACCATGTCCTAGCAAACCGTTGTTTGGCTATGTTACCGCTTTGCTCAGCCCCTCTTATAGCGTTGTTAGTTGCAGGTGAAGATTGGAGACCGTTCCTTGTTGGAACATTATTTACTTGTTGGGATATCATTATATTGCCATGTTATCTTAATGCATCTATATACTTGGTAAAGGGTGGAAGGCTCGTCCTCTCGCCTAGTGTTTTGTCCCACTCTTGCTGCCCTAGTTTCCGTCATATCGGTGTTATGTTCCCGGATTTTGCGTTCCTTACGCGGTTGGGTTATAATGGGAACCCCTTGATAGTTCGCCTTGATTAAAGCTTTTCCAGCAATGACCAACCTTGGTTTTACCATTTGCTACCTAGCCTCTTCTCCCTTGGGTTCCGGAGCCCGAGGGTCATCTTGTTTAAACCCCCCGGGCCAGTGCTCCTCTGAGTGTTGGTCCACCCTAGAGCCCCTTGCAGTGTCACCTCGGGGAAACTCGAGGGCTGGTTTTAGTTGTATGGATTGCTTATCTGAGTGTGCCCTGAGAATGAGATATGTGCAGCTCCTATCGGGATTTGTCGGCACATTCGGGCGGTGTTGCTGGATTTGTTTTAACCTGTCGAAGTGTCTTGAAGAACCGAGGTACCGAGTCTGATCGGAACGTCTCGGGAGGAGGTCTATTCCTTCGTTGACCGTGAGAGCTTGTCATGGGCTAAGTTGGGACCCCCCTGCAGGGATTTGAACTTTCGAAAGCCGTGCCCGCGGTTATGGGCAGATGGGAATTTGTTAATGTCTGGTTGTAGATAACTTGAACCTTAACTTAATTAAAATGAATCAACCGTGTGGGTTACCGTGATGGCCTCTTCTCGGCGGAGTCCGGGAAGTGGACACGGTGTTGGAGTAATGCTTGCCGCAGGTTTGCCCTCTTTAGTTATGCATTCGCGCTTTGCCTTCTCTTCTCGCTCTCTTTTGCGAATAGGTTAGCCACCATATATGCTAGTCGCTTGCTGCAGCTCCACATATTTTTACCTTGCCTTACCTATAAGCTTAAATAGTCTTGATCGCGAGGGTGCGAGATTGCTGAGTCCCTGTGGCTCACAGATTACTATTACACCAGATGCAGGGCCTGATGATTCCACTCCAGGTGACGCACTCGAGCTCAAGTGGGAGTTCGACGAGGACTCTCAACGATACTACGTGTCTTTCCCTGATGATCAGTAGTGGTGCCCAGTTGGGGTGATCGGGACCATGTCGCATGTTGGGTTATCTTTTATTTTGGCACCGTAGTCGGGCCATTAGTGTTTGAATGTTGTAATGTTATTTATGTACCTTGATTGACGTGGCGAGTGTAAGTCAACTATGTTATCTCCCCTTTTATTATCTATATTACATGGGATGTTGTGATGATTGCCTAACTTGCGACATATGCCTTCAATGCGATTATGTCTCTAAGTCGTGCCTCGACACGTGGGAGCTATAGTCGCATCGAGGGTGTTACATTCGGAGTCCCGGATGAGATCACAGACATGAAGAGGAGTCTCAAAATGGTTGAGAGGCAAAGATCGATATATTGGAAGGCTATATTCGGACATCGGAATGGTTCCGAGTGATTCGGGTATTTTCGGAGTACCGGAGAATTACGGGAATTCGCCAGGGGAAGTTAATGGGCCTTATTGGGCTTTAGTGGAGAGAGGGAAGAAGGGCCATGAGGTGGCGCACGCCTCCCCCCTGCCAAAACCGAATTGGACAAGGGGTGGGGGCGCGCCCCCCCTTTCCTTCTCCCTCTCCCTCCTTTCCTTCTTTCCTACTCCGAAAAGGAAAGGGAATCCTACTAGGACTTGGGAGTCCTAGTAGGACTCCCTACACTTGGTGCGCCCCTAGGAGGGACGACCTCTCTCCCTCCCCCCTTTATATACATGGGCAGGGGGCACCCCAAAGGCACTCGAAGATTTGTCTTAGCCATGTGCGGTGCCCCCCTCCATAGTTACACACCTCGGTCATATCGTCATAGTGATTAGGTGAAGCCCTGCGCCGGTAACTTCATCATCACCGTCGCCACGCCGTTGTGCTGATGGAACTCTCCCTCGTCCTCAACTGAATCAAGAGCTCGAGGGATGTCATCGAGCTGAACGTGTGCTGAACACGGAGGTGCCGTACGTTCGGTACTTGGATCGGTTGGATCGTGAAGACGTTCGACTACATCAACCGCATTACTAAATGCTTCCGCTTTTGGTATACGAGGCTACATGGACACACTCTCCCATCTTGTTGCTATGCATCTCCTAGATAGATATTGCGTGATCGTAGGTAATTTTTTTGAACTATCGCGTTTCCCAACAGTGGCATCCGAGCCAGGTCTATGCGTAGATGTTATATGCACGAGTAGAACACAAAGAGTTGTGGGCGATAATAGTCATACTGCTTACCACCAACGTCTTACTTTGATTCGGCGGTATTGTTGGATGAAGCGGCCTGGATCGACATTACATGACCGCATTCATGAGACTGGTTCTACCGACGTGCTTCACACACAGGTGGCTAGCAGGTGTCTATTTCTCCAACTTTAGTTGAATCGAGTTTGACTACGGCCGGCCCTTGTTGAAGGTTAAAACAACACACTTGACGAAAAATCATTGTGGTTTTAATGCGTAGGTAAGAATGGTTCTTGCTACAAGCCCATAGCAGCCACGTAAAACTTGCAATAACAAAGTAGAGGACGTCTAACTTGTTTTTGTAGGGCATGTTGTGATATGATATGGTCAAGATGTGATGAGATATAAATTGTTGTATGAGATGATCATGTTTTGTAAAAGTTATTGGCAACTGGCAGGAGCCTTATGGTTGTCGCTTTATTATATGAAATGCAATTGCCATGCAATTGCTTTACTTTATCACTAAGCGGTAGCGATAGTCGTGGAAACAATAGTTGGCGAGACGACAACGATGCTATGATGGAGATCAAGGTGTCAAGCCGATGACGATGGAAATCATGACGGTGCTTTGGAGATGGAGATCAAAGGCACAAGATGATGATGGCCATATCATGTCACATATTTTGATTGTATGTGATGTTTATCTTTTATGCATCTTAGTTTGCTTAGTACGGCGGTAGCATTATAAGATGATCCCTTACTAAAATTTCAAGGTATAAGTGTTCTCCCTGAGTATGCACCGTTGCGACAGTTCATCGGCCGAGACACCACGTGATGATCGGGTGTGATAAGCTCTACGTTCACATACAACGGGTGCAAGCCAGTTTTACATGTGCAGAATACTCGAGTAAAACTTGACGAGCCTAGCATGTGCAGATATGGCCTCGGAACACTGAGACCGAAAGGTCAAACGTGAGTCATATAGTAGATATGATCAACATAGTGATGTTCACCATTGAAAACTACTCCATCTCACGTGATGATCGAACATGGTTTAGTTGATATGGATCACGTGATCATTTAGATTACTAGAGGGATGTCTATCTAAGTGGGAGTTCTTAAGTAATATGATTAATTGAACTTTAATTTACCATGAACTTAGTCCTGATAGTATTTGCATACCTATGTTGTAGATCAATAGCTTGCGATGTAGCTCCCCGTTTATTCTTTGATATGTTCCAAGAGAAAAATAAGTTGAAAGATGATAGTAGCTGTAAGTGCATCTAGTGCCCCTTAGTGATTTTGGTGTATTGAAGACTTATAGCTTAAGGGACTAATGTGTTTGTGAGTGTACACAGGTCTATAAGTCTATGAGGAGTTTGATATTTATAGAGAAAGTCGACCCCTAAAAATGAAGTTCTTCGATTGAAGACTTTGGATTTCTGAAGACTTTCTGAAGACTTTGAAAGTGAAGAAATTAGTGCAATCCTGAAGACTTGGTATTCATTTGAGGAACATGAAGCGTGAAGACTTTTGTTTTCGTAGTTTCATTTTCTCTTTCTTGAGTCATAGGAAACACCATACTGTTAAAGGGGGTCGAGGAAATACTAAGGAAAAATTTCCATGTGATGCTCAACTCAAAATCCCACACCTACCAATCCCTTCGAGTGAAGCCATTGGAAATCTCATACAGTTCAATCATATTCTTCAGTGATAGAGACGAAGTTCTTCTGGTCTCTGAGGAATTTGTTCTGACTGAGGAGTTAGGAATTCGCCAGTGCGGATTGCCTACACAGTGAGGAACATGATAGCCCTAAGGATTTTGCTACTCAAAATTCCGACCGTTGCTGTGCTATGCGCCAGCTGTCCCAAAATATCTACCCACCTAACGGTCATATCATTGAAGGGTATTTATGTCTTATCATGTCGGGTTGCTCCCTAGGCTATAAATAGTCGCCCCTAAAACCACTAGCTGGTTGGCTGCTTCAAGAGAAACTAACACTTGTCATTTGAGAGCATCCCATCCTCCGAGGACTTTGAGCGAAAATCATCAAGTGAGGAAAACCCAAACCCAAACACCTACAAACCCCAAGTGATTGAGCATCACTGAAGAGATTGATCCTGCGTGGATCCGACGCTTGTTACCTTTGAAGATTGTGCTTCTTCCAGACGGTTAGGCGTCAAGGTCTAGAGCATACAAGAGGAATTGTGGATCGCCGAGTGACCAAGTTTGTGAAGGTTCGGAAGTCACCTAAAGACTTAGCACGAGTGATTGGGCAAGGTCTGTGTGACCTTAGCTCAAGGAGAATACGGTGAGGACTGTGTGTCCGGGACTGTATGTCCTCAGGTTTAAATACCTAGCCGCTCCAACCAGACTTACAACTGAGACAGCAGTTGGAACTGGTCTACCAAATCATTGTCTTCATCAAGCTCACTGGTTCTATTTCCTCAACTCTTTCATTTCCTCATAACTATGTTGAGTGCTTGTTCATATCTGTGTTTGAAGACTTTGACTGAAGACTTTCTCAAATTCCTCAGTTCAATTTCTTCAGTCTGTTTGTCTTCATCCTGTGTTATGATGTGCTTACACTTTCTGTACTCTGTGCTTGTCTTCATTTCATCATGATGACTATGCTTGTGCTTTGTTATGTTTACTTTTGAGTACTTATTCCTCTGCTAGTAGTTCTTCGCTAAGGAATTTCCTCACCTGCAAATTCCTCAGTGAAGAATTCATAAAAATCACCTATTCACCCCCTCTAGTCGATATAATGCACTTTCAATTGGTATCAGAGCGAGGTACTCCCTTGTTCTGTGTGATTTTGGTTTAACCGCCCGGAGTTTTAGTGATGTCGACCGTAGGTATAAAGAAAGTGACATGCCCCATCTTTGACAGTTACGAGTATCCCAAGTGGAAGGCCATGATGAAGAAGCGCCTCATGGCGATGAACATCGAGCTGTGGACCGTCACTAAGATTGGTCTGACCGACCTGTGCAAGATGGCGGAAGCTGATGACATTCGCAAGTACACTCTTCTCAACCTCACGACGAAGGACGTCATCTGCTCCTGTCTGTCTCATAATCAGTTCAGGAATATCATGCATCTCGATCATGCGAAGCTTATCTGGGACCGTCTCTCTGAGGTCTATGAAGGTCATTGAACCTGTCATGATCCATGGTTTGAGGACTTCAAAGAATCTCTCAAAGCGATGACATTCGAACTAGAATCATCATCATCTTCTGCATCATGCCTTATGGCAAAATATGCTAAGGTAACTGAATGCTACCTATCCGAGTCTAGTGATGATGAATCTGGTGATGAATTTGGACCCAACTATGTCAAACTTGCTTCCCTTGCCACTAAACAACAAAGAGCTTTGGAAAAATTTCAATACATGCTAAATAAGAGCGATGATATGTTGGGTGAAGAAATGGATCAGTCAAAAGCTTTGGCTGAAAGTCTTCAGAGACTTCATACTAAGTATGACACCCTTCAAGATCATCATAACACTCTCTTATCTGATCATGAGAAGCTTTCTTATGAACTTCTTCAAAGAAAGCAAGATCTTGAAAAGCTAAGAGTGAGTTATGAAGATCTTCAGAAGGAGCGCGCTTCATTACTTGCTCAACAAATCAGCGCTTCTCAGGAAAAATTTGTTCCTCCTTGTGTGAAATGCATTGAACGTGAATTTGCTAATTCTTCACCTGAATGTTCAAATGCTTCTAATGCTACAAATTCTTCACCTGCCTCTACTATCACTAATTCCTCATCTGAGGACACTGCTAGTATCACTGACAATGCAGGGCTGAAGGAATTGTACATGACAGGCATGTACAAAAGCCTCAAAGGGCATCAGACTCTTTGTGATGTGCTTAAAAAGCAGATCCTCAACAGGAACCCTAGGAAAGAGGGTATTGCCTTTGAGAGGAAACTCAATGCTGATGGTACATATTGGAAGCCTGAGCAGTACCCCAAAACCTCATGGGTTGCTACAAAGGGACCTCCAGTTGATCCATCTACCTTATCTGGCTTTGCATGTGAATCTCCTCGTTCTGATGATGAGTCATTTGACTCCAACTATAAATTGTTCAAAAATCAGAATGGTGAAGTATTTGCTAGATATGTTGGCACTAACTGTAGGAACGGTCCTCCTATGAAGAAAATCTGGGTTCCCAAAAGGTGCCTTGAAAGTGTTCAGGTGAATGTCCTCAGGACACCACCTGTGAAGAATAGGAACCCCAGATCAAATTCTTCATATGGACCAAACTTCTCAAAAGGATCAAAGTCCTCACATGAATATCATCGTGATAACAACTCTGTCTTGCAGGGAAGAGCTAAGGGCTATGTATATAAGCATTATTCTTCTAATTATTATGTTCATAAGTCCTCGAAGAATTTCTCTGCTTATTCATATGCTTATCCTAACCCCTCTTATGTGAAACAAAATGGACTGACTTCTATGCGACCTTTCTCGTATGGAGCTCGTAGAGTGATGAACTCTTTGCCACCCCTTCAGATGTGGGTGGTGAGGAAAAAGAACTAATCTCTTCTACAGGGTCAGGTCTCCAGACGTACGTAATCGTTTGAAGAATTTGCTGGAGACCTGAGTGTGCCTGAAAGGATGCAGGCTAATCATGAAGAAATGAACTTTCATTTCTCACGTCCTCATACTACTTTATCTGTTCTATTGCTTGATGAAATTGATCTGATGAATTGATGTCATATTCTTCACTGATGAAGTATATGAGTTCATAAGCTGCACTAATTCATCTGCAGGATGATCAACCCAAAGCCACTGAGTGGGTCCTCGATAGTGGATGTACAAATCACATGACTGGTGACAAGAATCTATTGATGGATGCCCCATTATCTCCGTCGCATCTGAAGCATATCATCTTTGCTGACAAAGGCAAAAGTCAGGTATTGGGTCTAGGTAAGGTTGCGATCACAAAGGATCGACACATGGACAAAGTCATGCTTGTCGAGTCCTTAGGATACAACCTCATGTCTATCTCAATGCTTTGTGATCTTGATATGGTTGTTGTCTTTGGCAAGTACCATTGTGTTGTGCTTATGGAAGCTGACAATTCCAAAGTCTTCGAAGGCTTTAGGAGAGGAGATTTGTATATTGTTGATTTCTCTACAGGACCACAACCAACCGTGTGCCTACTTGCAAAAGTTTTAGAAGGCTAGCTCTGGCATCGATGACTTGGTCATGCAGGCATGAGGAATTTGCACACGCTTGCAAAGAAGAAGCATGTCATTGGCATTGAGAATGTCAAATTCCTCAAGGATCACTTATGCGGAGCCTGTGAAACTGGAAAGATGACCAAGGCCAAGCATCCAGGGAAGACTATCATGACCACCACTCGTCCATTTGAATTGCTTCACATGGATCTCTTCGGTCCTAACCATTATTCTGCAGTCTCAAATGATGCATCTCTATATGGCTTTGTTATTGTTGATGATTACTCTCGATACACATGGGCACACATTTTTACTTACAAACATGAAGTGCACAAGTCTTCAAACGATTTTCCTCGAGGGCTTCAACCAACTTTGGTGTGAAGATCAAGCACATCAGAAGTGACAATGGAACTGAGTTCAAGAATTCTGGTCTTGATGACTATCTTTATGAACTTGGTATTACTCATGAGTTATCTGCTCCTTATACTGCTCAGCAGAATGGCATCGTGGAGCGCAAGAACAGAACTCTTGTTGAGATGGCTCGCACTATGCTTGATGAATACAAGACACCTCGTCGTTTCTGGATTGATGGAATTGATACTGCGTGCCACATCATCAACAGAGTATATCTTCACAAATTCTTCAAGAAGACTTCCTATGAACTCCTCACTGATAAGAAACCCAATGTAAGTTATTTCAAAGTATTCAGTGCTAAATGTTGGATTAGAGATCCTCATCACAACTCAAAATTTGCATCGAAATCACATGAAGGTTTTATGCTAGGTTACGGAAAGGACTCGCACACCTACAGAGTCTTCAACAACGTTCTTCACAAGGTTGTTGAAACTGTAGATGTGCGGTTCGATGAAACTAATGGCTCGCAAAGAGAGCACCTACCTACTATGATAGATGAACCAACACCTGAGGAAATTATCAAGTTCAAGGCTACTGAGGATGTCATTCCTACTGAAGAATCTGCTGAAGAATTCATTCCAAAACATGAAGAATGTCGAGCTAATGCACCTGAATAAAAAGGTGCTGAAGAAAATGCTGATCAAATTCCTCAACAACAACCAGCTCATCATCGCATTGCAAAAGACGTGCAAGTTGAAAAGATCATCAATGGCATTAAAGCGCCAGGTCCTCTCACACGCTCAAAAGCTTCACATTTATCTAACTTTTGTGGGCACTATGCTTTTGTCTCTATCACAGAGCCCACTAAGGTAGATGAAGCATTTCTGGAGCCTGAGTGGATTCAGGCCATGCAAGAAGAATTACATCAGTTTGAACTCAACAACGTCTGGGAACTGGTCAAACGTCCAGATCCTTGCAAGCACAATATCATTGGCACAAACTGGATCTATCGCAACAAGCAAGACAAAAATGGCCTTGTGGTAAGGAATAAGGCACGGCTTGTAGCTCAAGGCTACACACAGGTTGAAGGAATTGATTTTGATGAAACTTTTGCACTTGTTGCTAGACTTGAGGCTATTCGCATATTACTTGCTTATGCTAACCATCATGATATCACTTTATATCAAATGGATGTGAAAAGTGCATTCCTCAATGGTAAGCTTGAGGAAGAAGTATATGTTGCTCAACCCCCAGGTTTTGAAGATCCAAAGAATCCTGACAAAGTCTTCAGACTCAATAAGGACCTCTATGGCCTCAAGCAGGCCCCACGGGCGTGGTATGATACTTTGAAGGAATTCCTTATGAAGAAAGGCTTCAAACCCGGTTCACTCGACCCTACTCTTTTCACTGAATCTTATGATGGTGAATTGTTTGTGTGCCAAATATATGTTGATGATATTATGTTTGGCTGTACTGACCAATGTTATAGTGATGAATTTGCCTATATGATGAGTGAAGAATATCAAATGTCTACGATGGGAGAATTGAAATTCTTCTTAGGTCTTCAAATTCGTCAACAACGCAATGGCATATTCATATCTCAGGAGAAATACCTCAAGGATGTACTGAGAAAATTCGGCATGCAAGATTGCAAAGGCGTCAAAATTCCTATGCCCACAAATGGTCATCTGTGCACTGATGAAAATGGTATCGACTTCGATCATAAGGTATACCGCTCCATGATTGGTTCTTTATTGTACTTATGTGCATCTAGGCCAGATATTATGCTTAGTGTTTGCATGTGTGCCCGATTTCAAGCTACACCGAAGGAATCACACCATAAGGCTGTGAAGCAATATTCTTCGATATCTAGCTCACACACCAACACTTGGATTATGGTACCCCAAGGGCTCGGCTTTTGATCTCATTGGACATTATGACTCTGACTATGCTGCTGATCGTGTGGACCACAAGTCAACATCTGGTACATGTCATTTCCTCGGACGATCTTTGGTCTGTTGGTCCTCGAAGAAACAGAACTGCGTATCACTATCTACTGCTGAAGCTGAGTACATTGCCACTGGTTCTTGCTGTGCTCAATTGCTATGGATGAAGCAAACTCTCAAGGACTACGACGTCAACATGAAGAATGTGCCTCTCTTCTGTGACAATGAGAGTGTCATCAAGATTGCTCACAACCCAGTTCAGCACTCGAAGACAAAGCACATTCAAATTCGTCATAATTTTCTTCGTGATCATGTGTTGAAGGGCGACATTTCTATTGAGCATGTGAAGACTGAAGAACAGCTAGCCGATATCTTCACAAAGCCCTTGGATGAGAAGAGATTTAGCAAGTTGCGGTGTGAGCTAAATATCTTAGAATCTTCGAATGTTCTTTGAAAAGGACACTCATCCTAACACTTATGCAAAATTGATGACTTAGATGTGCAACACATGAAGAAACGTTTTTCTTCAATCAATGAAGAATAACACTCTAAGTGTGAAGAAATTAATGAAGAATTTGATTCTCAGAACCCTACGACAATTGTACGCGGTGTCTGAAATCATCATTCTTATACGGTGGGTCACGCCACCACCAAAAGTTGAAATTCCTCAGTTGTTCAAATTCTTCAACTTTGCATTGTCTTCACTGTTTCCGTCGTTTTTCTTCATTGGCTATATATATATATATGAGTTTATGTCCTCTACAACATTCACTTATGGCTATTTCTTCAAGTTTTTTTCCTGCTAAGTGAATGTGATCGGACCCTTCCCCCTCTATGCTATACTCAACCCAATCTATTCACAAATTCTTCATGTGCGTTCTATTTGAAACTCGTTCAAAATCTTCACTGTGTCCTTGTCAGCTGAAGAATTTGCGAACGGAAAGTTAAAAATTATCTTATCTGAATTTTCGGCTTTGCCGCTCAAACCGTTCCGCATCCCATGTTATACTTATCTATTCACCCACGATCTAACACGATCTCCGCTTCTCAGTACATGGGTGACACATGTCAAGCGAATGAGAAGGGTCAGGAGCACGTTCGTCCAAATTCTTCGGGCGAGCAGTTTTTCATCGTGGCTATAAATACCCCTCTTCCCCTTCCTCACTTCCTTTACTCCGCTCGACCTCTCTCTAGCTCGAGCTTCTCAAACCCTAGCACCGCCGCTACTTCATCGTCGCCGGTGAGGAAGAGCTTCACTGCCTCGACCTCGTCGCTGCCGTACTCGCGCCGACCGCGGAAATCTTCACTCCACCGCCGCCGTAGCCGTCTTCCTCCGTCGAGTTAGGGCGTGGAAGATCTACACAGACGAACTTCACTTCTCCATCCCACAGTTCGTCGTGTTCTTCGTTCAGGGTAATTAAAAGTTACTTTTACTGCCCTTTGTGATTCAAATGATTATCTACAAAATCTTCAAAGGTGTTTTTCTTCAAATCTTCACACACTAAAACACCTCACATGTCATCTGTTCTTGATTCGTTTCTCCAAGCTATGTTTTTCTTCAAGATTCCTAAAATGTGTGGATTTTCTATCTATACATCTCTGGAACCTAAGACAAAGAACGCTTAGTGAAATTCTTCAAGACTCATCTGGTCAAATTCCTCAAACTTGTTCTTTTTACAAAACCTTCTGAGAACGCATATGACCTCTCCAAATTCCTCGCAACTATACTCTGTTCACAGGTACTCATGTCAGCTGCTGAATCACTAGGTTCTCATCAACTTAACTCATTTGCAGCGTTCCTCGAAGAAAAGTTGCATACCTCTTCAGAGAATTCAATTGTTCAAATTCCTCAACTGAAGAAAATGGCTGATGGTAAGAAGCCACAGAAAGGAGGAAAGAGGCCTGAGGTCAACACAACGTTTGAAATCCCTGATGACATATACAAGGACTATTGCACTCCTGATGAGGCCAAGTTTGGTAAGGAGGACAAAAATCAACGCAAGGTGCACATTCAAAGAGTAGATAGGAGATGGGCAAGAGAATGGAGGGAGTACAGGTATGTTACTCCCAAGTACATGAAGAAATTCACACTCAATTCTCCATGCCCAAGACCTCCATTGGCACCTAGCCAAATAGCTGATCCCACCAGCCTCAAGCGTGGTGAGGATTATCCTGATGACTGGGCCAAGCGCCAGGCCAAGTTGGCTAAACAAGCAAAAGAAGCAGTGAGGAAATTCAATGAAGACTCTGCTGCTGCTGCTGCTGCCGCTGAGGCCTCTGTCAAGCCTAAGAAGGCCATGTCAAAGAAGCCTGCGCACAAGCCAAGTGCTTCGCCTTCAGTGCCCTCAGGACCAAGTTCCTCAACAATGCCCTCACGGCCAGAATCTTCAAAGCCCTCAAGGCCAATTCCTCCTGCTGCTCCTGCTCCTCCAAAATCCTCAGCTCCTCCAATGTCCTCAGCTGCTCCGACAAAGTCATCTGCACCTGTGCATCTTGCCATGTGCCAAAGGACTACATGCATCTCTATTGCCTCAGAAGCTTCAGCTAGTTCCTCAGCTGCACCTAATTCTTCAACGAGACCCTCTCTGCTGAAGACAAAGACCACTACTGGACGAGGTCCTCGCCCTAATCCTCAGAAGAAGCAGGTCGCCTTCCAAGTGCCGTCTGAAGAAGACGAAGCTGATGATGAAGAACTTGCTGAAATCATCAGAGATAGGCAAGTCAGGGCCGCTAGAGCCAAAGGCACAAATGTGCCACTGCTTTTGGATCCAAGGTTGATCCTCGACTACATTGATCTCTGGCACAAGGACCCAAACACTCCCATGCCTGATTTCAAGTTGTCTCCTGGCCAAAGTCACATGCTGACCCATTTCATCCAAGAAGAAAAATGGAAATATGAGAAGGCCAGGCAGATCAAGAAAGCGCAATATAAGAAGGAGAAATTTCTGAAGAACATCATTGTCACTATGACAACTGATGAACTTGTAAAAATCCAGTCTGAAATCAAAACCCTCAGCGATGACTTCAAAGCCTACTATGCTGATTGGCAAGGAGCCAAGGTCAGGTTTGTTAAACTGACTGAGAAGTTCACCTCAAATGTTGCAGCTCCATCACAACAGGAAATTCCTCAGGCTGAAGCATTTGCTCAGCCAACTGAAGAACATGCCAGCACTGCTGATGACTTTCAGGATGCTGAAGAAAATGTGAGTTCCAGGGCTGATGACTGCATTCCAGCCGCTGAAGAAATTGCCAGGGCATCCACTAGTGGTGCGCCTGAAGAAAATGAAGAAGTCATGGCAATTGCATCAGTTGTGCCTGAAAAAATCAACCATATTCCTTTGCTCCTCCTGCGCCTACACCAACTCCGATCTTTCCATCTGCATCAGATGTGAAGAAGACCAAGGCTGCAGAGCGGGCAGCTGTGAAGAAAAGGAAAGCATCAGCTACTTCAGATTCTTCAGCTCCGAAGAAAATGAAGTCTATGATAAGTTCATTCACAAATCCCATTAATGTTGTTCCGATCTCAAGCATGCCATCAAAGGACCTTGTTCCTTTTGATGAAGAATATGTGACCCCTAGCGGATCTGATGAAGAAAATCCTTCTGCTGCTTCGTCAGAGCAGATGGATGAAGAAATTGAAGCAGATCAAATCCCTTCAACACCAGTTGTTTCCTCGCCTATGCCTCAATTCACAGCTGAAGAGGCTGGCATTGAAGAAATGGAAGATGAAGATGTGGACATTTGCTGCACCACACCTGTGCTAAGTGATGAATTTTTGGAAAGTCAGCATCCAAACTCTCCACTGTTCACACCTTTACAGCAAATACCTCAGTTCCCTGCACAAACTGTTCAAATGGGCTCTGAAGAAACTCACCCCACTTCGTCTGTACTTGAAGAAATTCCAGCCACTAGTGCTGAAGAAACTGCTGCTACTGAACATCTGAAGACACAGACTGCCACTGAAGAGGAACCAGAAATTCCTCAGCCTGAAGAACCTGAGATTGCGATTCCTGAGGTTGTGATGCAACTCACTGACACTCCTCTACCCAAGCCAAAGGATCCATTCTCCAGGAAGCAAAAATTCAAGGTTGATGATTTCTTCGGCGAGCACGTATTCTTCACAGACTACAACCTCTATGACTCTACTCGCATTAGGAAAAGGCGTTTCTGGACTGCCAGCCAGGCTACTTTCTATTCCTCAGTGCTGTTTAACAAAGACAAAATCTTCTACCATGAGCACATTCCTCACGTGGATATGGAATCTCTGCCGTGCTTCGAGCCAGTCCTTAGTGTTCTTCACGACTCTGGACTGTTAAATTTCTGCACTAACATTTGTGATTGGAATGAAGAACTCATTCTTCAATTTTATACGGCGCTGCACATCACAGGAGATTCTGAAGATGTGAATTCATGGGTGCTGGACTGGATGTCTGAAAACACTCACTACACGACACCAGCTACTGTATTGCTTCGTGCTTTACCACTCAGTCCTCCCCTTGAAGCTGCTCGTTGCATCTACAGTGAACCTGAGCATACAAATCACTACATGCAAGTTCTAATGAAGCCTTTGAAGCCAGGTCAGGCCCCACGAACCAAATTCCCCATGAAGGAATTACTATATGTGCCTTGGACTGTCTATCGCATTCTAACAAGGACAATGAGTCCCATCAAAGGCCACGACTCATCTAATGAGGAAATAGTTGGCATCATGAAGAATCTGCTATTCAACATCATACATAGCATTCCTATCAACTATCATGATTTCTTCATGATGACTCTGGCAAATGCTGCACTTTCTCCGTTTGAGCTGAAACCTTATGCACCTTGGATTATGAGATTCCTCAGGACAAGGTCTTCACTCAACTACAAGGCTGATTTTCAGAATCACCTTAGCTATCTGCCCCCGATTGAAGTCCTTAAGCAGACTTTTACTTCAACTGATGAAAAGGGCAAGGCCCCTGTAGTCATTGATGAAGGCATTCATCCATTGGATGGTCAGTTTCACAAAGCTGCATCTTATTCCACCAATGATGACTCTGCCACACATGACTCTGCTGCCAATGCACCCATGTCTACTCCTCAAGCCACTGCTCCTTGTGTGATGACTGGCCGTGAGCTTCTGCTTAGTCTTCACCAGAAGGTGGATCGAAACCAGAAATGGGTTAGGCGTCAGTTTGGTTCATTTCTTCACAACATGACTACTACACATAATGCAGTGAAGAAAAACCATTACTACGTCCATGAAGTCTTCGATCGCACCTGGGCCATTCTGTCACATCTATATGGTGAAGAAGATCTCAAGGCAATGGGTCTCAAGGAAGATTTTGACTGGTCTGCACCTCCATCGAAGAAATACAAGAAGGTCAAGGTTCCTCCTTTGGTGTCCAGCTCCTATTCCTCATCACGCGAGACCGACGAGCATGAAGACTTGGACGACACTGCAGCAGGCCCTTCCACGACAAATGACCCCAACAACGCTGGCGCTCCTTCATCAACTTGATATTCTTCAGGGGCGTTAGTCCTCATTTTCGATCCTTTTGGTCATTCGATGACAAAGGGGGAGAATTTTGAGTTAGTCTTCAAGCGGGTCTGTCTATATGGGTGTTTTTTTTGCTAAGTTACAACTCTCGTTCTTCTGAAACTTTATTGGATCGAGTTGTAAACTTAAACCCGATGGTGCTCTAATACATTTGATGTGTTTTTCTGCATGCTTATTCCTCATATATGTTAATGCACGCATGCTGAATTACATCAGTCACCATATTTCATCATGCATTCCAAATTCTTCATTATGATATGTCGAATGCGTGTATGAATTACAAGATATAGGGGAGATCTCCATGATTCTACTCTCCAAGTGTGCAATGCTTCAAAAGCAAATTCCTCACCATGCACATCTTTAGGGGGAGTTCTTCTATATCTTGCAATCAAATTCCTCAATATCAGTATTTACACTTCATATGTTTATCCCCGTTGAAAACTTAACCTATATTGTCATCAATCACCAAAAAGGGGGAGATTGTAAGTGCATCTAGTGCCCCTTAGTGATTTTGGTGTATTGAAGACTTATAGGTTAAGGGACTAATGCGTTTGTGAGTGTACACAGGTCTATAAGTCTATGAGGAGTTTGATATTTACAGAGAAAGTCGACCCCTAAAAATGAAGTTCTTCGACTGAAGACTTTGGATTTCTAAAGACTTTGAAAGTGAAGAAATTGGTTCAATCCTGAAGACTTGGTATTCATTTGAGGAACATGAAGCGTGAAGTCTTTTGTTTTCATAGTTTCATTTTCTCTTTCTTGAGTCATAGGAAACATCGTACTGTTAAAGGGGGTCGAGGAAATACTAAGGAAAAATTTCCATGTGATGCTCAACTCAAAATCCTACACCTACCAATCCCTTCGAGTGAAGCCATTGGAAATATCATACAGTTCAATCATATTCTTCAGTGACAGAGACGAAGTTCTTCTGGTCTCTGAGGAATTTGTTCTGACTGAGGAGTTAGGAATTCGCCAGTGCGGATTGCCTACACAGTGAGGAACATGATAGCCTTGAGGATTTTGCTACTCAAAATTCCGACCGTTGTTGTGCTATGCGCCAGCTGTCCCAAAATATCTACCCACCTAACGGTCATATCATTGAAGGGCATTTATGTCTTATCATGTCGGGTTGCTCCCTAGGCTATAAATAGCCGCCCCTACAACCATTAGCTGGTTGGCTGCTCTGAGAGAAACTGACACTTCTCATTTGAGAGCATCGCATCCTCCGAGGACTTTGAGCGAAAATCATCAAGTGAGGAAAACCCAAACCCAAACACCTACAAACCCCAAGTGATTGAGCATCACTGAAGAGATTGATCCTGCGTGGATCCGGCGCTTGTTACCTTTGAAGACTGTGCTTCTTCCAGACGGTTAGGCGTCAAGGTCTAGAGCATCCAAGAGGAATTGTGGATCACCGAGTGACCAAGTTTGTGAAGGTTTGGAAGTCACCTGAAGACTTACCACAAGTGGTTGGGCAAGGTCTGTGTGACCTTAGCTCAAGGAGAATATGGTGAGGACTGTGTGTCCTCAGGTTTAAATACCTAGCCGCTCCAACCAGACGTACAACTGAGACAGCAGTTGGAACTGGTCTACCAAATCATTATCTTCATCAAGCTCACTGGTTCTATTTCCTCAACTCTTTCATTTCCTCATAACTGTGTTGAGTGCTTGTTCATATCTGTGTTTGAAGACTTTCTCAAATTCCTCAGTTCAATTTCTTCAGTCTGTTTGTCTTCATCCTGTGTTATCCTGTGCTTACGCTTTCTTTACTCTGTGCTTGTCTTCATTTCATCATGATGACTATGCTTGTGCTCTGTTACGTTTACTTTTGAGTACTTATTCTACTTCTAGTAGTTCTTCGCTAAGGAATTTCCTCACCTGCAAATTCCTCAGTGAAGAATTCATAAAAATCGCCTATTCACCCCCCTCTAGTCGATATAACGCACTTTCAGTAGCAATGATGCAGACTGGGTCCGTGATCTAAGGACTATCCTCATTGCTACACAGAAGAATTATGTCCTTGATGCACCGCTAGGTGACAGACCTATTGCAGGAGCAGATGCAGACGTTATGAACGTTTGGCAAGCTCGGTATGATGACTACTTGATAGTTTAAGTGCACCATGCTTTACGGCTTAGAACCGGGACTTCAAAAACGTTTTGAACGCCACAGAGCATATAAGATGTTCCAAGAGCTGAAATTGGTATTTCAGACTCATGCCTGAGTCAAGAGGTATGAGACCTCTGACAAGTACTTTTCCTACAAGATGGAGGACAATTGCTCAACCAGTGAGCATGTGCTCAGAATGTCTGAGTACTAGTATCGCTTGAATCAAGTGGGAGTTAATCTTCCAGATAATATAGTGATTGACAGAGTATCTAGTCACTATCACCAAGTTACCGGAACTTTGTGATGAACTATAATATGCAAGGGATGACGGAAACGATTCCCAAGCTCTTCGTGATGCTGAAATCGGCGAAGGTAGAAATCAAGAAAAGCATCAAATGTTGATGGTTGATAAGACCACTAGTTTCAAGTAAAGGGGCAAGGGAAAGAAAAGGGAACTTCAAGAAGAACGGCAAGCAAGTTGCTTCTCAAGTGAAGAAACCCAAGTTTGGACCTAAGCCTGAAACTGAGTGCTTCTACTGCAAAGGGACTGTTCACTGGAAGCAGAATTGCCCCAAGTATTTGGCGGATAAGAAGGATGGAAAAGTGAAAGGTATATTTGATATACATGTTATTGACGTGTACTTTACTAGTGTTCATAGTAGCCCCTGGGTATTTGATACCGGTTCAGTTGCTATGATTAGTAACTCAAAACAGGAGTTACAAAATGAACAAACACTAGTTGAGGGCGAGGTGACGATGTGTGCTGGAAATGATTCCAAGGTTGATAAGATCACCATCGCATACTCCCTCTACCTTAGGGATTAGTATTCGAACTAAATATATGTTATTTGGTATTTGCGTTGAGCATAAATATGATTGGACCATGTTTATTGCGATACGGTTATTGATGACCCACAATTGTAGGGGATCTATCGTAGCTTTTCGATAAGTAAGGGTGTCGAACCCAACGAGGAGCAGAAGGAAATGATAAGCAATTTTCAGTAAGGTATTATCTGCAAGCACTGAAATTATCGGTGACAGATAGTTTTTTGATAAGGTAATTTGTAACGAGTAGCAAGCAATAAAAGTAAATAAGGTGCAGCAAGATGGCCCAATCCTTTTTATAGCAAAGGATAAGCCTGGACAAACTCTTATATAAAGGAAAGCGCTCCCGAGGACACATGGGAATTATCGTCAAGCTAGTTTTCATCACGTTCATATGATTCGCGTTCGGTACTTTGATAATTTGATATGTGGGTGCACCGGTGCTTGGGTACTGTCCTTACTTGGACAAGCATCCCACTTATGATTAACCCCCATTGCAAGCATCCGCAACTACAACAAAAGTATTAAGGTAAACCTAACCATAGCATGAAACATATGGATCCAAATCAGCCCCTTACGAAGCAACACATAAACTAGGGTTTAAGCTTCTGTCACTCTAGCAATCCATCATCTACTTATTACTTCCCAATGCCTCCCTCTAGGACCAAACAATGGTGAAGTGTCATGTAGTCGACGTTCACATGACACCACTAGAGGGATGACAACATACATCTCATCAAAATATCGAACGAATACCAAATTCACATGACTACTTATAGCCAGACTTCTCCCATGTCCTCAGGAACAAACGTAACTACTCACAAAGCATATTCATGTTCATAATCAGAGGGGTATTAATATGCATAATGGATCTGAACATATGATCTTCCACCAAGTAAACCAACTAGCATCAACTACAAGGAGTAATCAACACTACTAGCAACCCACACGTACCAATCTGAGGTTTGGATACAAAGATTGGATACAATAGATGAACTAGGGTTTGAGATGAGATGGTGCTGGTGAAGATGTTGATGGAGATTGACCCCCTCCCGACGAGAAGATCATTGGCGATGACGATGGTGATGATTTCCCACTCTCGGAGGGAAGTTTCCCCGGCAGAACAGCTCTGCCGGAGCCCTAGATTGGTTCCGCCAAGGTTCCACCTCGTGGCGGCGGAGTTTCTTCCTCAAAGCTTTCTTCTTATTTTTCTCGGACGAAAGACCTCATATAGCAGAAGATGGGCATCAAAGGGCCACCAGGGGGCCCATGAGGCAGGGGGCACGCCCAGGGGGTAGGGCGCGCCCCCACCCTCGTGGCCAGGGTGTGGCCCCCTCTGGAACTTTCTTCGCTTAATATTTTTTATATATTCTGGAAATAACTTCCGTGAAGTCTCAGGACTTTTGGAGCTGTGCAAAATAGGTCTATAATATTTGCTCCTTTTCCAGCCCAGAATCCCAGCTGTCGGCATTCTCCCTCTTCATGTAAACCTTGTAAAATGAGAGAGAATAGGCATAAGTATTGTGACATAATGTGTACTAACAGCCCATAATGCAATAAATATTGATATAAAAGCATGATGCAAAATGGACGTATGAACTCCCCCAAGCTTAGACCTCGCTTGTCCTCAAGCGAAAGCCGAAATTGAAAAATATGTGCACATGTTTGGAGATATAGGTGTCGATAAAAATAAAATACGGACATGAGGGCATCGTGATCATTCTTAGAACAACAATATATATATATATATTGTCATATGATCCCTTATGCTAAAGTAACAATTCAATCACAATTTCAAGTGTGAATCATAAACTTCATTGGGAACCAACAAAATGTAATCTCAGTCGTTGAGGCAATTGCAATCTATCATAACATAGGAAAGAGTCAATATAAGAGCTTTTCAGCAAGTCCACACACTCAACTATCATTTAGTGTTTCATAATTGCTAACACTCATGCAATATTTATAGGTATGAAGTTTTAATCGGACACAGAGAAAGATAGGGGCTTATAGTTTTGCCTCCCAACGTTTTACCTCAAGGGTAATGTCAACAATAATAGTTCATGAAAACTCACATCCAATTAGCTATATATATCTGGATCTTTCCAACACATTGTGCTTGCCAAATGATAAAATGTAAAAAGGAAAGGTGAATATCACCATGACTCTTTGCATGAAGTATAAGACAAGAATAAATTATAGGCCCTTCGCAGAGGGAAGCAGAGGTTGTCATGCGCTTTTATTGTTGGATGCACTAAATCTTAATGCAAGAGAACGTCACTTTATATTGCCACTTGTGATATGGACCTTTATTATGCAGTCCGTCGCTTTTATTTCTTCCATATCACAAGATCGTATAAAGCTTATTTTCTCTGCACTAATAAGTCATACATATTGCCACTTGCACCGATGACAACTTACTTGAAGGATCTTACTCAATCCATAGGTAGATATGGTGGACTCTCATGGCAAAACTGGGTTTAGGGGTATTTGGAAGCACAAGTAGTATCTCTACTTGGTGCAAAGAAATTGGCTAGCATGAGAGGGAAAGGCAAGCTCAACATGTTGAATGATCCATGACAATATAATTTATCTCAGATGTAAGAAAACATAACCCGTTATGTTGTCTTCCTTGTCCAACGTCAACTCTTTAGCATGTCATACTTTAATGAGTGGTCACAATCATAAAAGATTTCCAAGATAGTATGTTTATATGCGAACCTCTCTTTCTTTATTACTTCTTATTAATTGCAACGATGACCAAAACTATATTTGTCAACTCTCAACAACTTTTATTCGTCATACTCTTTATATGTGAAGTCATTACTCTCCATAAGATCCATATGATCTCTTTATTTCTTTTATTTTATTCCCTCAAGATCATAGCAAAAGAATCAAGCCCTTGACTCAACACTAATCTTTATTATATATAGCTCACGGACTCGATTACATAAGAAGATCATAAAGCAAAACTCACAACTAGATCATACTAGAACTTTATTCTACTAGATCAAGATATTACCAAAAGGATCGAACTAGGAAAAACGGTAAAGATAAAAGTGATGGTGATACGATACCGGGGCACTCCCCCAAGCTTGGCAGTTGCCAAGGGGAGTGCCCATACCCATGTGTTTATGTTTCCTTCCTCGAAGGTGGTGATGATGTAGGATTGTCGTCCATCTTCCAAGGAATAGGCTCACCATCATAGAAGGATGATCGAGTCTCCGGGATCCTCAAATCTGCAGCCAAAGTCATCCTCTTGAATCTATATTCATACTCACAGTTTTGGTTTTGCAGGTCATAGATCTAGGCTTGGAGGCGCTCGATTTTCTCATGAAGCTTGAAGATGGCCTCCCAATGTCCTTGGCATCTGGCTTGTGGTTGTTGGTGAACTCCGTGATCATTATGTGATTGGAGTCGAGTCCATGCTCCACCATCTCCTGACACTTGAAAACTTGTTGCTCCAATGCCTCGAGCCTTGTCTCTGTGCTTCTGGTCCTCCTTGATCCCTCAACATCGCGGATGTGTGACAACCCCTCATGCATCTCAATGGTTTGAGGGTGTTGCAGCACCTTCGTGAGGTAGGGGTTGATGACCTTCTCGAAGAACTTGTCCTTGGGAGCACTTGAAGACGACATGGCGACCTAGATCTGTCAGAAAAACAGCTCGAAACAAAGACAAGAGATATTTGTGTGATACGCTGGTCAAAACCTTCAGGGAGATTATATAATGAATTTTTATCGACCAAAAGAAGTATTGTGCAAGAAAACGGAGTCCGGAGAGAACACGGGGTGCCCACGTGGCAGGGGGCGCGCCCAGGGGGGTAGGGCGCGCCCTCCACCCTCGTGGAAGCCCCGTGTCCTTTCCGGTCTGCTTCTTATTTTCCTATTTTCTTAAATATTCCAAAACGAAGAAAAATTGCCATTAGAACTGTTTTGGAGTCGGTTTACTTACCGTACCACGTACCTATTCCTTTTCAGAGTCTGAAACGTTCTGGAAAGTGTCTCTTATGTATTCCTCCGGGGTTACGGTCTCAATAATATTAGTTTCAACATTTATGGGATTACCTGAGATATAATGTTTGATTCTTTGGCCGTTCACCACCCTCGGATTTGTGCCTTCGAAGTTGTTGATTTTTATGGCACCGGAACGATAGACCTCCTCGATGACGTAAGGACCTTCCCATTTAGAGAGAAGTTTGCCTACAACAAATCTTAAACGAGAGTTGTACATAATCACCTACATTAAACTCACGTTTTTGTATCCTTTTATCATGCCATATTTTAACTTTTTCTTTAAATAGCTTGGCATTTTCATAGGCCTAGGTTCTCCATTCATCAAGTGAGCTAATGTCAAAAAGCCTCTTCTCACCGGCAAGTTTGAAGTCATAGTTGAGCTCTTTAATAGCCCAATATGCCTTATGTTCTAGTTCAAGAGGTAAGTGACATGCTTTACCATAAACCATTTTATATGGAGACATACCCATAGGATTTTTGTATGCAGTTCTATAGGCCCATAATGCATCATCAAGTTTCTTGGACCAATTCTTTCTAGATCTATTAACAGTCTTTTGCAAAATTAATTTAAGCTCTCTATTGCTAAGTTCTACTTGATCACTAGACTGTGGATGACATGGAGATGCAATTCTATGATTAACATCATACTTAGCAAGCATTTTACGAAAGGCGCCATGAATAAAATGTGAACCACCATCAGTCATTAAATATCTAGGGACTCCAAACCTTGGAAAAATAAATTCTTTAAGCATCTTAATAGAGGTGTTATGATGAGCACTACTACTTGGAATAGCTTCTACCCACTTAGTAACGTAATCAACAGCAACTAAAATATGTGTGTATCCATTAGAGGAAGGAAACGGTCCCATATAATCGAAGCCCCAAACATCAAATGGTTCAATAACAAGTGAATAACGCATAGGCATTTCTTGACGTCTACTAATATTACCAATTCTTTGACATTCATCACAAGATAAGACAAACTTACGGGCATCCTTGAAGAGAGTAGGCCAATAAAAACTGGATTGCAATACCTTATGTGTAGTTCTATCTCCAGCATGGTGTCCTCCATAAGCTTCAGAGTGACACTTGCGTAAGATGTGTTCCTGTTCATGCTCAGGTACACAATATCTAATAACACCATCTACTACTCTTTATAAAGGTGTGGGTCATCCCAAAAGTAATGTCTTAAATCATAGAAGAACTTTTTCTTTTGCTGGTATGTGAAACAAGGTGGTATAAATTTAGCAACAATGTAATTAGCATAATCAGCATACCATGGAGCAGTACGAGAAGCATTTATGACATTTAATTGTTCATCAGGAAAGCTATCATCAATAGTTAGTGGGTCATCAAGAACATTCTCTAACCTAGACAAGTTGTCTGCAACGGGATTCTCAGCTCCCTTTCTATCAATAATATGCAAATCAAATTCTTGTATAGCAGGAGAACCCATCTAATAAGTCTAGGTTTAGCATCTTTCTTTTCCATAAGATATTTAATAGCAGCATGATCAATGTGAATAGTTACTTTAGAATCAAAAATATAAGGTCTGAACTTATCACAAGCAAATACAACTGCTAAAAATTCTTTTTCAGTAGTAGCATAATTTCTCTAGGCATTGTCTAGAGTTTTACTAGCATATTGAATAACATTTAGTTTTTTATCAACTATTTGTCCTAGAACAACACCTACATCATAGTCACTAGCATCACACATGATTTCAAAGGGTAAATTCCAATCAGGTGGCTGAACAATAGGTGCAGAAATCAAAGCTTTCTTAAGTATTTCAAATGCTTCTACACAATCATCATCAAAGACAAAAGGGATATCTCTTTGTAATAGGTTAGTCAGAGGCCGGGAAATTTTTGAGAAGTCCTTAATGAACCTCCTATAAAAACCGGCATGACCAAGGAAACTTCTTATACCTTTGATGTCCTTGGTACACGGCATCTTTTCAATAGCATCAACCTTGGCTTTGTCAACTTCAATACCTCTTTCAGAAATTTTATGCCCCAAGACAATACCTTCATTAACCATAAAGTGGCACTTCTCCCAATTCAATACAAGGTTTGTTTCTTCACATCTCTGCAAAACTTGATCAAGGTTGCTCAAGCAATCATCAAAAGAGGATCCATAAATAGAGAAATCATCCATGAAAACTTCACAAATCTTTTCACAAAAGTTAGAGAATATAGCCATCATGCATCTTTGAAAGGTAGCAGGTGCATTACATAAACCAAAAGGCATACGTCTATAAGCAAAGGTACCGAAAGGGCAAGTAAAAGTAGTCTTTTCTTGATCATCAGCTGACACAGGTATTTGAGAGAAACCAGAGTAACCATCTAGAAAGCAAAAATGTGTATGTTTGGATAATCTTTCTAGCATTTGATCAATGAAAGGCAAAGGGTAATGATCTTTTTAGTAGCTTTATTTAATTTGCGGAAATCAATTACCATCCTATAACCTGTAATAATTCTTTGTGGAATCAATGCATCTTTATCATTAGGAATGACAGTAATACCTCCCTTCTTAGGGATACAATGGACAGGTCTTACCCACTGACTATCAGCAACGGGATAAATTATACCTGCTTCAAGGAGCTTTAATATTTCCTTTCTTACCACTTCTTTCATCTTAGGATTTAGCAGTCATTGGTGATCAATAACTGATTTGGCGTCTTTCTCCAAGTTTATTTTGTGTTGACATAGAGTGGGACTAACGCCCTTAAGATCATCAAGACTATATCCAATAGCAGCACGATGCTTCTTCAGAGTTTTCAATAATCTCTCTTCTTCGCGCTTTGAAAGGTTAGCACTAATAATAACAGGATATATCTTATTTTCATCGAGATAAGCATATTTAAGAGTATCATGCAATGGTTTAAGCTCAAACACGGGATCGCCCTTGGGTGGAGGAGGATCCCCTAGGATTTCAATAGACAAGTTGTGTTTCAGAATAGGTCCTTGTTTAAAGAATACTTCATCTATTTCCCTTCTTTCATTCATGAACATATCATTTTCATGGTCTAGAAAATATTGTTCTAAAGGATCAGTAGGAGGCACGGCAATAGAAGCAAGACCAATAATTTCATCTTTACTAGGAAATTCTTTATCATGGGGTTGTCTACAAAATTTAGCAAAATTAAACTCATGAGACATATCCCCAAAACCAATAGAAACAATATCCTTATTGCAGTCTATCTTAGCATTAACAATATTCAAGAAAGGTCTACCAAATATAATGGGACAAAAGTCATCTTGTGGGGAACCGAGAACAAGAAAATCAGCAGGGTATTTAACTTTCCCACACAAGACTTCAACATCTCTAACAATCCCAATCGGTGAAATAGTATCTCTATTAGCAAGTTTAATGGTAACATTGATATCTTCTATCTCAGCAGGTGCAATATCATGCATAATTTATTGATATAAGGAATGAGGTATTACACTTGCACTAGCACCCATATCACATAAGCCATGATAGCAATGATCTCCTATTTTAACAGAAATAACAGGCATGCCTACAACAGGACTATGTTTATTTTTAGCATCAGGTCTAGCAATTCTAGCAGCTTCATTGTAGAAGTAAATAACATGCCCATCAATATTATCGGCCAAGAGATCTTTAACCATAGCATTACTAGGTTCAACTTTAATTTGCTCAAGGGGTTTAGGTGTCTTAATATTACTTTTGTTAACCAGAGTTGAAGCTTTAGCATGATTCTTTATTCTAACAGGGAAAGGTGGTTTCTCAATATAAGCAGCAGGAACAACAGGATCATCATAAGTGATAGTCTTTTCTTCAACTTTAATTGGTGCAACTGCTTTTACTTCAATGGGAGGATTATATTTAAACCACTTCTCCTTAGGGAGATCAACATGAGTAGCAAAGGATTCACAGAAAGAAGCTACTATCTCACAGTCAAGTCCATATTTAGTGCTAAATTCACGAAAAGCATCGGTATCCATAAAAGATTTAACACAATCAAACTTAGGTGTTATACCTGACTCCTTACCTTCGTAGAGGTCCCAATCTTCAGAGCTGCGTTTAATTCTTTCCAATAAATCCCATTTGAATTCAATAGTCTTCATCATAAAAGATCCAGTACAAGAAGTATCAAGCATGGAGCGATTACTGAGAGAAAGCCGAGCATAATTTTTTTGAATAATCATTTCTCTTGAGAGCTCATGATTGGGGCATGAATATAACATTGACTTAAGACTCCCCAAGCTTGAGCGATGCTTTCTCCTTCGCGAGGCCAAACATTATATATATAATTACGATCACGATGAACAAGATGCATAGGATAAAACTTCTGATGAAATTCCAATTTCAATCGCTTATAGTCCCATGATCCCATATCATCACATAGCCTATACCATGTTGATGCCTCTCCATTCAAATATAAAGGGAAGACCTTCTTCTTGATAACATCCTCGGGCATACCTGCAAGCTTAAATAATCCAAAAACTTCATCCACATAGATTAAGTGTAAATCGGGATGCAATGTTACACCTCCTGCAAAAGTATTAGCTAGCAGTTTCTCTATCATACCCGAAGGAATTTCAAAGTAAACATTTTCAGTAGGTTCAGTAGGTTGAGGATCAAATCTTTGCTCTATTGGCCGGGGTGAAGATACCCCGAACAAGCCCCTCAAAGGATTATGTTCCATAGTAACAAGTGACAGTAAATTTCAGCACACTATATAAATTTTTCCTTATCAAAGGCGCTTCACTCTCCGGCAATGGCGCTAGAAAAGAGTCTTGATGACCCACATGTGTAGGGGATCTATCGTAGCTTTTCGATAAGTAAGAGTGTAGAACCCAACGAGGAGCAGAAGGAAATGATAAGCAGTTTTCAGTAAGGTATTCTCTGCAAGCACTGAAATTATCAGTAACAGATAGTTTTGTGATAAGGTAATTTGTAACGAGTAGCAAGCAATAAAAGTAAATAAGGTGCAGCAAGATGGCCCAATCCTTTTTGTATCAAAGGACAAGCCTGGACAAACTCTTATATGAAGGAAAGCGCTCCCGAGGACACATGGGAATTATCGTCAAGCTAGTTTTCATCACGTTCATATGATTCACGTTCGGTACTTTGATAATTTGATATGTGGGTGAACCGGTGCTTGGGTACTGTCCTTACTTGGACAAGAATCCCACTTATGATTAACCCCCATTGCAAGCATCCGCAACTACAACAGAAGTACTAAGGTAGACCTAACCATAGCATGAAACATATGGATCCAAATTAGCCCCTTATGAAGCAACACATAAACTAGGGTTTAAGCTTCTGTCACTCTAGCAACCCATCATCTACTTATTACTTCCCAATGCCTCCCTCTAGGCCCAAAAAATGGTGAAGTGTCATGTATTCGACGTTCACATGACACCACTAGAGGGATGACAACATACATCTCATCAAAATATCGAACGAATACCAAATTCACATGACTACTTATAGCAAGACTTCTCCCATGTCCTCAGGAACAAACGTAACTACTCACAAAGCATATTCATGTTCATAATCAGAGGGGTATTAATATGGATAATGGATCTGAACATATGATCTTCCACCAAGTAAACCAACAAGCATCAACTACAAGGAGTAATCAACACTACTAGCAACCCACATGTACCAATCTGAGGTTTGGATACAAAGACTGGATACAAGAGATGAACTAGGGTTTGAGATGAGATGGTGCTGGTGAAGATGTTGATGGAAATTGACCCCCTCCTGATGAGAGGATCGTTGGTGATGACGATGGTGATGATTTTCCCCTCCCGGAGGGAAGTTTCCCCGGCAGAACAGCTCTGCCGGAGCCCTAGATTGGTTCCACCAAGGTTCCGCCTCGTGGCGGCGGAGTTTCTTCCTCAAAGCTTTCTTATTATTTTTTCTCGGATGAAAGACCTCATATAGCAGAAGATGGGCATCGGAGGGCCACCAGGGGGCCCACGAGGCAGGGGCGTGCCTAGGGGGTAGGGCGCACCCCCCACCCTCGTGGCCAGGGTGTGGCCCCCTCTGGAACTTTCTTCGCTCAGTATTTTTTATATATTCTGGAAATAACTTCCGTGAAGTTTCATGACTTTTGGAGCTATGCAGAATAGGTCTCTAATATTTGCTCCTTTTCCAGCCCAGAATCCTAGCTGCCGGCATTCTCCCTCTTCATGTAAACCTTGTAAAATGAGAGAGAATAGGCTTAAGTATTGTGACATAATGTGTAATAACAACCCATAATGCAATAAATATAGATATAAAAGCACGATGCAAAATGGATGTATCAGTTATTCATTTAAGTTAGAGAATAATTGTTGTTTTGTTTACATGAATAAAACCTTCTATGGTCTTACATCGAATGTAAATGGTTTACTGAATCTCGATCATAGTGATACACATAATATTGATGCCAAAAGATGCAAAGTTAATAATGATAGGGCAACTTATTTGTGGCACCGACGTTTAGGTCATATTGGTGTAAAGCGCATGAAGAAACTCCGTGCTGATGGGCTTTTGGAACCACTTGATTATGAATCACTTGATGCTTGCAAACCATGCCTCATAGGTGATAACCCACAAGTATAGGGGATCACAACAATTTTTGAGGGTAGAGTATTCAACCCAAATTTATTGATTCGACACAAGGGGAGCCAAAGAATATTCTCAAGTATTAGCAGCTGAGTTGTCAATTCAACCACACCTGGAAACTTAATATCTGCAGCAAAGTATTTAGTAGCAAAGTAATATGATAGTAGCGATCACGGTAGCGAAAGTAATAGTTTTGGTTTTATAGTGATTATAATAGTAGCAACAGAAAAGTAAATAAGCGAAGAACAATATGTGAAAAGCTCGTAGGCAATGGATCAGTGATGGATAATTATGTCGGATGCGATTCCTCATGCAATAGTTATAACATAGGGTGACACAGAACTAGCTCCAGTTCACCAATGTAATGTAAGCATGTATTCCGAATATAGTCATACGTGCTTATGGAAAAGAACTTGCATGCCATCTTTTCTCCTACCCTCCCATGGTAGCGGGGTCCTATTGGAAACTAAGGGATATTAAGGCCTCCTTTTAATAGAGTACCGGACCAAAGCATTAACACTTAGTGAATAGATGAACTCCTCAAACTACGGTCATCACCGGTAAGTATCCCAATTATTGTCACTTCGGGGTTAACGGATCATAACACATAATAGGTTCCTGAGTCATTTTACCCCCTCTAGTCATAACTCTAACAACATTATCATCTTTCTTATTATTTAATTCATTGAGCAAATCATTCTGAGCTTTAAGCACTTGTTCTACTTGAGTGGTAACCATAGAAGCATGTTTACTAATAAGTTTAAGTTCACCTTTAACTCTAGACATATAATAACTCAAGTGTTCAATCATATAAGCGTTGCGTTTCAATTGTCTACCAACATAGTCATTGAAGTTTTCTTATTTAACAATAAAATTATCAAACTCATCCAAGCATTGGCTAGCAGACTTATTACGAGGAATGTCACCTTCATCAAATCTATAGAGAGAATTTACCTTTACTACCTGTGTCGGGTTATCAAGATCATGTATTTCTTTAATAGGCCGTAAATTCTTAACATCTTCAGCTTTAATACCTTTTTCTTTCATAGATTTCTTTGCCTCTTGCATATCTTCAGGACTGAGAAATAGAATACCCCTTTTCTTCAGAGTTGGATTAGGAGGTGGTTCAGGAAGTGTCCAATCATTTTCATTACTCAACATATTATTCAATAGCAATTCAGCTTGATCAACAATTCTTTCCCTGAAAACACAACCAACACAACTATCCAGGTGGTCTCTGGAAGCATCGGTTAGTCCATTATAAAAGATATCAAGTATTTCATTTTTCTTGAGACGATGATCAAGCAAAGCATTAAGTAATTGGAGACGCCTCCCCCAAGCTTGTGGGAGACTCCCTTCTTCAATTTGCAAAAAATTATATGTTTCCCTTAATGCAGCTTGTTGCTTATGAGCAGGGAAATATTTAGCAGAGAAGTAATAAATCATATCCTCGGGACTACGCACACAACCAGGATCAAGAGAATTGAACCATGTTTTAGCATCACCCTTTAATGAGAATGGAAACAACTTAAGGAGAAAGTAATAGCGGGTTTTCTCATCATGAGTAAACAGGGTGGCTATATCATTTAATTTAGTAAGATGCGCCACAACAGTTTCAGATTCATAGCCATAGAAAGGATCAGATTCAACCAAAGTAATTAACTTCAGGATTGACAGAGAAATCATAATCCTTATCGGAAATAAAGATAGGTGAAGTAACAAAAGCAGGGTCATATTTCATTCTAGCATTCAAAGACTTTTCTTTAAGCTTAGCTAATAATTTCTTAAGATCAGATCTATCATTGCAAGCTAAGAAATCTCTAGCAGTTTCTTCGTCCATAACATAACCCTCAGGCACAACAGGCAATTCATATCTAGGGGGAGAATCTTCATCATCACTTCCATCAATATTACCAGTTTCAATAATTTCATTCTCTCTAACCCTAACAAGTTGTTCATCAAGAAATTCAAGTAGTGGCACAGTATTATCAAGCATAGAAGTTGTTTCATCATAAGCATCATGCAAAGCAGAAGTGGCATCATCAATAACATGCGACATATCAGAATGAATAACAGGAGTAGGTGTCGCAAGTTTACTCAAACAGAAGGTAAATCAAGTGCAGAGCTAGATGGCAGTTCCTTACCCTCCCTCGTAGTTGAGGGAAAAATCTTGGTTCTTTTATCTTCCAAGTTCTTCATAGTGATCAGCAGATATAAATCCCAAGTGAATCAAAGAATAGAGCTATGCTCCCCAGCAACGGCGCCAAAAAATAGTCTTGATAACCCACAAGTATAGGGGATCGCAACAATTTTCGAGGGTAGAGTATTCAGCCCAAATTTATTGATTCGACACAAGGGGAGCCAAAGAATATTCTCAAGTATTAACAGCCGAGTTTTCAATTCAACCACACCTGGAAACTTAATATCCACAGCAAAGTATTTAGTAGCAAAGTAATATGATAGTAGCGATAACAATAGCGAAAGTAATAGTTTTGGTTTTATAGTGATTATAACAGTAGCAACAGAAAAGTAAATAAGCGAAGAACAATATGTGAAAAGCTCGTAGGCAATGGATCAGTGATGGATAATTATGTCGGATGCGAGTCCTCATGCAATAGTTATAACATAGGGTGACACAAAACTCGCTCCAGTTCATCAATGTAATGTAAGCATGTATTCTGAATATAGTCATACATGCTTATGGAAAAGAACTTGCATGACATCTTTTGTCCTACCCTCCCGTGGCAGCGGGGTCCTATTGGAAACTAAGGGATATTAAGGCCTCCTT
The DNA here is from genome assembly GCF_003073215.2 of Triticum urartu. NCBI lineage: Eukaryota > Viridiplantae > Streptophyta > Magnoliopsida > Poales > Poaceae > Triticum > Triticum urartu. The sequence goes on from NC_053022.1 coordinate 198,611,924, forward strand.
TTAATAGAGTACCGGACCAAAGCATTAACACTTAGTGAATAGATGAACTCCTCAAACTACGGTCATCACCGGTAAGTATCCCAATTATTGTCACTTCGGGGTTAACGGATCATAACACATAATAGGTGACTATAGACTTGCAAGATAGGATCAAGAACTCACATATATTCATGAAAACATAATAGGTTCAGATCTGAAATCATGGAACTTGGGCCCTAGTGACAAGCATTAAGCATAGCAAAGTCATAGCAACATCAATCTCAGAACATAATGGATACTTGATACGTCTCCAACGTATCTATAATTTTTGATTGCTCCATGCTATATTACCTACTGTTTTGGACATTATTGGGCTTTATTATCCACTTTAATATTATTCTTGGGACTAACCTATTAACTGGAGGCCCAGCCTAGAATTGCTGTTTGTTGCCTGTTTTAGGGTTTCGAAGAAAAGGAATATCAAACGGAGTCCAAACGGAATGAAACCTTCGGGAACGTGATTTTCCCAACGAACAAGACCCAGGAGACTTGGACCCTACGTCAAGACACAAAAGAGGAAGCCACGAGGTAGGGGGGCGCGCCTACCCCCCAGGAGCGCCCTCCACCCTCGTGGGCCCCCTGTTGCTCTACCGACGTACTCCTTCCTCCTATATATACCTACGTACCCCCAAACGATCAGATAGGGATCCAAAACCCTAATTCCACCACCGCAACTTTCTGTATCCATGAGATACCATCTTGGGACCTGTTCCGGGGCTCCGCCGGAGGGGGCATTGATCACGGAGGGCTTCTACATCAACACCATATCCCCTCCGATGAAGTGTGAGTAGTTCACCTCAGACCTACGGGTCCATAGTTAGTAGCTAGATGGCTTCTTCTCTCTTTTTGGATCTCAATACAATGTTCGCCCCTTCTCTTGTGGAGATCTATTTGATGTAATATTCTTTTTGCGGTGTGTTTGTTGAGACCGATGAACTGTGGGTTTATGATCAAGTCTATCTATGAACAATATTTGAATCTTCTCTGAATTATTTTATGTATGATTGGTTATCTTTGCAAGTCTCTTCGAATTATCAGTTTGGTTTGGCCTACTAGATTGATCTTTCTTGCAATGGGAGAAGTGCTTAGCTTTGGGTTCAATCTTGCGGTGTCCTTTCCCAGTGACAGTAGGGGCAGCAAGGCACGTATTGTATTGTTGCCATCGAGGGTAACAAGATGGGGTTTTCATCATATTGCATGAGTTTATCCCTCTACATCATGTCATCTTGCTTAAGGCGTTACTCTATTTTTATTAACTTAATACTCTAGATGCATGCTGGATAGCGGTCGATGAGTGGAGTAATAGTAGTAGATGCAGGCAGGAGTCGGTCTACTTGTCTCGGACGTGATGCCTATATACATGATCATACCTAGATATTCTCATAACTATGCTCAATTCTGTCAATTGCTCAACAGTAATTTGTTCACCCACCGTAGAATATACTTATGCTCTCGAGAGAAGCCACTAGTGAAACCTATGGCCCCCGGGTCTATCTTCATCATATTAATCTCCCAATACTTAGTTATTTCCTTTGCTTTTATTTTACTTTGCATCTTTATCACAAAAATACCAAAAATATTATCTTATCATATCTATCAGATCTCAACTCATAAGTGGCCGTGTAGGGATTGACAACCCCTTATCGCGTTGGTTGCGAGGATTTATTTGTTTTGTGCAGGTGCGAGGGACTCACGCGTAGCCTCCTACTGGATTGATACCTTGGTTCTCAAAAACTGAGGGAAATACTTATGCTACTTTGCTGCATCATCCATTCCTCTTCAGGGGAAACCAACGCAGTGCACAAGAGGTAGCAAGAAGGATTTCTGGCGCCCTTGCCAGGGAGGTCTACACAAAAGTCAATATACCAAGTACCCATCACATACCCTTATCTGTCGTATTACATTATTTTCCATTTGCCTCTCGTTTTCCTCTCCCTCGCTTCACCCTTGCCGTTTTATTCGCCCTCTCTCTCTATCCTCCCTCTCTTTCCCGTTTGCCTCTTTTTGCCCGCTTGCTTTTTGTTTTCTTGTGCGTTAGTTCATTTGCTTGTCGTTATGGCTAGTCCCTTATCTTCTCCGTTGTCCCCTGAGTTCGAAATCTTTCACTTCAAACAAAGACTAGGAGAAAACTTAAAAGATGCCTGGTTGAGAATAATGGAGTCTTATCGTAATTGTACCTCTGAAATAAACCTAAGAATTTTGCTTCACAATTTTTATGTTGGATTAAATATGTCTCATATACAACTCTTGGATTGTGTTGCCAAAGGCAATTTTATTGAAATCGATCCCCATATTGCGCTTGAAATTATAGAAGGTATAGTGGGAACACTACCTCAACAAAAGGGACCTCATCCTACTCAGGAAGAGACGCAAGTTTTTGAAATTTTTTGTGAAGTTACTAAAATTTTACAGAAGTCTCTTGAACCTCTTAAGAACATTAGTGGAAATATTCACCACATGAATATGTTGATTAGCCTTTGTAATAAGCGGTTGGATTTGTTAGATCTAAAAATTTCAGAATATGAAGGGAAATGTAAGGAACCTCCCGGATTCGAGCTTGATTCTGCTAAAAAGTTGAAAACTAAAGATGGCAATACCTAGATCTATCCTTGCTTGTTATGCCTAGCTAGGGGCGTTAAACGATAGCGCTTGTTGGAAGGCAACACAATTTTATTTTTATTCCTTTCTTTTTGCTCCTGTTTAGTAATAAATAATTTATCTAGCCTCTGTTTAGGTTGTGTTTTTTGTGTTTAATTAGTGTTTGTGCCAAGTAGAAACGTTGGGAAGACTTGGGGAAAGTCGTGTTACACTTGCTGTAAAAAAAGAAACTTTAGCATTCACAAGAACTGCTGCCATTTTTATTTGGAAAGTGCTATTTAGTTAATTCTTTTTGCAGATGATTAATAGATAAATTCCTCACGTCCAGCAATTTATTTTAGAATTTTTGGGGTTCCATATCTTGCTCTAGCTACAGATTACTACAGACTGTTCTGTTTTTGATAGATTCTGTTTTTCGTGTGTTTGCTTATTTTGATTCTATGGCTAGTAAAATAGTTTATAAACCATAGAGAAGTTGGAATACAGTAGGTTTAACACAAATATAAATAAAGAATGAGTTCATTACAGTACCTTGAAGTGGTCTTTTGTTTTCTTTCGCTAATGGAGCTCACGAGATTTTCTACTTTGAGTTTTGTGTTGTGAAGTTTTCAAGTTTTGGGTAAAGATTTGATGGATTATGGAACAAGGAGTGGCAAGAGCCTAATCTTGGGGATTCCCATGGCACCCCCAAGATAATCTAAGGACACCTAAAAGCCAAAGCTTGGGGATGCCCCAGAAGGCATCCCCTCTTTCGTCTACTTCTATCGGTAACTTTACTTGGAGCTATATTTTTATTCACCACATGATATGTGTTTTGCTTGGAGCGTCTTGTATGATTTGAGTCTTTACTTTTTGGTTTACCACAATCATCCTTGCTGTACACACCTTTTGAGAGAGCCATACATGATTTGGAATTTGTTAGAATACTCTATGTGCTTCGCTTATATCTTTTGAGTTATATAGTTTTGCTCTAGAACTTCACTTATATCTTTTAGAGCACGTGTGGCGACCCGACCCGAATGGATCAAGTCTACTATGCTCCGGTGTCATCCCTGGATCAGTAATGCTGACACCACACAGTACATCGAAGGATTTATAGCAGAGTGGCAATCACACACTTATTACATCGTTGTCTCAAAGAGAACTTATTACAATAAATATGGCTTAAGGCATCTAATAACGATAACAGCGGAAGACTCGGAAGATAAATGGGTCCATTAACTCCAACGGCATCACTGAGTATAGAACCACGACCTAAAAGCACCTTACTCGTCGTCTGAAAAGTCTGCAACATGAAAGTTGCAGCCCGAAAACGGGTCAGCACATGGAATATGCTGGCAATGTAACACATAGAGAGTAATGGAATGAAACATCTATACTACATGCATATATGGCTGGTGGAAAGCTCTATGGTTACAGTTTTGCGTAAAGCCAGTTTTTCCCTACTGCAAAGGAACAAATTTATTTAACTATCAGGGTAGTTGTTAAACATCGAGAATGGTTGACAGCATTCCGATCCCAATTAAGTGAACAATTAAAACCCAACAACATTAATTAGAAGTAACGTGATGAGATTCACATGATATTCAAGTACTAGATACTCAAGTTGTCCATAACTGGGGACACGGCTAATCATGATTAGTTTGTTACACTCCGCAGAGGTTTGCGCACTTTTCCACACAAGACTCGATCGCCTCCGTTTGGTTTCTCGCACTCCAGGGTGTTTGAGAAGACGGATGACCGAGACACAGTCTTTCAGAAGCGCTAGCACCTTACATGTGGGTAGACCGGTACACCTACTTTCCCCTACATCTGCTAGTCTACCCGTAAGAGTTCGCACGACTTATGCAACTATGCCAGAGCCCATAATGGCTTGTGGCTGCACACGGAAGTTTCTAGTATGAATGATCTTATGATCCCTTTGAGCCTGGGTGGCGGTCCGAAATAAAACAGGCAAGTCCTGATAGACATCAGGTGCCTCAATCCACCCAGATGTGTGTTTAAGTTGCCACCTTAGGTAAACCATTAAATTATCAATCTCACATCTGTCATGGATATCACTCACCCAATCCACGTCTACTAGCATAGCATGGCATAATAAGCAAACGTAGAAGTAACTCCCAAGGTTTGATAATAATACAGGTAACAGGTACTACCTCATCTACTTCCCATCCCACAATTTAATTAGATCCTAATCATGCAATGTGAGAGGATTGATCTAATGCAATAAAACTGGGTTGTAGAAAAGGTATGATCAAAGTGTTGCTTGCCTTGCTGAGAATCCGCGAGTCCTAAGGTTTCGAAGTAACAAGCGGCGCAATCCGGGTGATCTATCGCAGACAAACAACAAGCACACAATAAGTACTCATCTAATGCACAGGAAAAACTCGAACAAGAGAACAAACCAGAAAGTTCAACTTAGGAACTCCGGTGGCAAAGAAAGAACGAACCGAACAAAGAAACGGAAAACAAGCGGCGGAAGAAAACAACTCGGTTCTAGCAGGTTGAAACTAGGTCAAATTTTATTGTGGCAAAAACTTGTTCAAGTTGATTAGTCAGAACGGCGGTTTCGAAACGAAACTCCAGGCGCTTGAATCACCTGATTCCGATAAACGAGCGGGAAGAAAGACTAGAACGAAGATCGGATCTGAGATCATGATCGCGGAATAAATCCGACGAAAAGAAAGAGACGAACGGTTAAACGAACGGGCGTCGTTAACCAGGAAAATCGGTGATCACGTTCGTTGAGACGAACGGTCCGAAAGAAGAATGAAAACCGATCTAGGGTTTCGGAAGAAAACCAAAACAAAGCCGGAAGAAAAACCGGAAGAAAAAAGAGAAGAACCGGAACGGTTTTCTAGAAGAAAAACCGAACCGAGGAAAAGAAGAGGTGGCGCGGCTACCTCGGGAGGCGGGGCTCCGGGTGGCGGCTTAGGGCGGCGGTGGCGGCTTAAGGCGGCTATAGGCGGCGGCGGCTTGGGGCTTGGGGTGGTGTGGGGAGAGGGGGGGTATGGTGGTATTTTATATAGGTGGGGGGGGGGGTTTACTTGGGGTAGGGGCAAGCAAAGGAGGGGCGTAGACCCTGCTAGGACTCCCTCTGGGGGCCAGCGAGGGGCGGCGGCTGGCGCTGCGCCTGCGGCGCGGGCGCTGGGCCCGGCGGCTGGGCCTGCCCGGCGGTCTCCTTTTTTTTAAACGGTTACCGCGCAGAAAAAACAAAAGAAAGAAAATCTACGAACTCCCGAAAATCTAAAGTAAATTTCCCCGACTCCTAAAAATGAGTCGAAACAAAATGAACTTTTCCGGCCTAAAATGCAATTTTGAAAACCGCGCATTTTTCCCTATCCAAATAAAAGCAAACAAAACTCCGGCAAAACCAAAATTTGATTTATTCATTAGATCTTCATTTTTCCTAACTTTGGGAAAGTCATATTATTCCCTCTCTCATTTTTGATATTGGAAAAATAATTGAAGATGAAATAAATAAATCAAATGATCCTCTTTTCCAAAATTTGAGAGAACTCAAATATGAAAATAACGAAATCTCCAACTCTCTCCGTGGGTCCTTGAGTTGCGTGAAATTTCTAGGATCAACCAAAATGCAAGAAAATATGATATGCATGATGATCTAGTGTATAACATTCCAAATTGCAAATTTGGATGTTACAAACCCTACCCCCCCCTTAAAGATGAATCTCGCCCTCGAGATTCGGGTTGGCTAGAAAATAGGTGAGGGTGGTCCTTGAGCAAATCTTCTTCTCTTTCCCAGGTGGATTCATCCTCTGAGTGGTGGTTCCGCTGAACTTTGCAAAACTTGATAAGCTTGCTGCGGGTAACTCTGCTGGCATAATCAAGAATCTTGACTGGTTTCTCCTCATATGTTAAGTCATCCTCCAACTGAATCGCTTCAAGCGGTACTGTATCTCTTAGCGGTACCTCCGCCATCTCGGCGTGACATTTCTTCAGCTGAGAAACATGGAATACATCATGAACTCCTGACAGTCCCTCTGGTAATTCCAACTTATAAGCGACTTCTCCCATACGTTGCAAGATCTTATACGGTCCAACGAAACGCGGTGCTAACTTTCCCTTAACTCCAAAGCGCTTAACTCCTCGAAGTGGGGATACTCGGAGATAAACTCTGTCTCCGGTTTCGTAGACTGTCTCCTTGCGTTTAGAATCTGCGTAGCTCTTCTGCCTGGACTGGGCTACCTTGAGCCTATCGCGAATCAACTTAACTTTCCGTTCAGACTCCTTAATCAAATCTGGTCCAAAGAATTGACGGTCTCCAACTTCGTCCCATGACAACGGTGTCCTGCACCTCCTTCCGTATAAAGCTTCGAAAGGTGCCATCTTCAAACTGGTTTGGTAACTGTTGTTATAAGAAAACTCCGCATACGGCAAGTTATCATCCCATCTAGATCCATAATCTAGTGCACAAGCTCTCAGCATATCTTCCAAAATCTGATTAACTCTCTCGGTCTGTCCATCTGTCTGTGGGTGAAAAGCTGTGCTGAACTCCAGTCTGGTTCCTAAAGTTTCATGCAACTGATTCCAAAACTTTGAGGTAAATTGGGTTCCTCAATCTGATACGTACTCCTCGGAACTCCATGCAAACAAATGATCCTAGTCATGTATATCTTCGCCAACTTAGCACTAGTGTAAGTGGTCTTAACTGGAATAAAATGTGCTACCTTCGTCAAACGATCAACTACTACCCATATCGAGTCATAGCCTGATTTTGTCCTGGGTAGTCCTGTGATAAAATCCATGCCTATCTTATCCCACTTCCACTCAGGTATCGGCAATGGTTGTAACAATCCTGCTGGCTTCTGATGCTCTGCCTTTACTCTCTGACATACGTCACAAACTGCTACATATGCTGCAATATCCTTCTTCATTCCGGTCCACCAGAATGGTTCCTTCAAATCCAAATACATCTTGGTATTCCCTGGGTGAATCGAATACGGTGAATCAAGTGCCTCTTGCAAAATCAACTTCCTGATCTCCGGGTCATTTGGCACATAAACACGGTCCTCAAACCCTAGGGTATCGTGCTCATCCTCACGAAATCCCTTTGCTTTTCCTTCGCTCAATTTCTCTTTTATAGCAGCAATCTCCTTGTCAGATTTCTGAGCTTCTCTGATTTTATCCATCAATGTTGACTGAATTTCCAATGCTGCTACATAGCCTCTCGGAACTATTTCCAAACATAGCTCACGAAGGTTTTCTTCTAACTCCTTGGGTATTTTCCCCGTCATTAGAGTATTGACATGGCTCTTACGGCTCAATGCGTCAGCTACTACATTAGCTTTTCCGGGATGGTAATGCAATCTCATGTCATAATCCTTGATGAGCTCCAACCATCTCCTTTGTCGGAGGTTCAACTCCTTCTGAGTGAAAATGTACTTCAAACTCTTGTGATCCGTGTACACCTCACAATGATTTCCAATGAGGAAATGTCTCCATGTCTTCAATGCATGCACTACGGCTGCTAACTCCAAATCATGCATGGCATAGTTCAACTCATGAGGCTTCAGTTGTCGTGAAGCATACGAAACAACTCTTCCTTCCTGCATAAGTACTGCTCCAAGTCCTCGACGTGAAGCATCGCAATACACCTCATAATCCTTGGTCTGATCTGGCAAAATCAATACTGGTGAGGTAACCAAGCGTTTCTTCAACTCCTGGAAACTAGCCTCACACTCCTCAGTCCATTTGAACTTAGTATCCTTCTTCAACAATTCAGTCATAGGCTTTGCAATCTTTGAAAAGGTCTCAATGAATCTCCGGTAGTATCCTGCGAGTCCAAGAAAACTCCGGATCTCTCCAACTGTTGTTGGTGCTTCCCATTCGGTTACGGTCTCAACCTTTGTGGGGTCAACTGCTATACCTTCTCCGGATATAACGTGTCCGAGGAATCCAACTTCGTTCAACCAAAACTCACATTTGCTGAATTTGGCGTATAACTGATGTTCCGTTAGTTTCTCCAAAACCAAACGCAAATGTTCCTTATGCTCCTCTTCATTCTTTGAATAAACCAGGATGTCATCAATGAACACTACGACGAACTTATCCAAAAACTCCATAAACACTTTGTTCATCAGGTTCATAAAACAGGCAGGTGCATTAGTCAATCCAAATGACATAACGGTATACTCATACAGTCCATATCTTGTGGTGAATGTTGTCTTAGGTATGTCCTGCTCTCGAATCTTCAATTGATGCTACCCTGATCGCAAATTGATCTTGGAAAACACTTTAGCTCCTTGCAACCGATCAAACAGATCATTAATCATTGGCAGTGGGTATTTATTCTTGATGGTTACTTCATTCAATCCTCGATAATCTACAACCATCCTTAATGATCCATCCTTCTTTTCCACTAGAAGTACGGGTGATCCCCAAGGCGAAGAACTTGGGCGAATGTAACCTTTATCCAATAACTCCTTAATTTGATTCTTAATTTCCACCAAATCCTTTGCTGGCATCCGGTACGGTCGCTTCAATATTGGTCCTGTACCTGGAAATAACTCAATCAAAAACTCAATGTCTCTATCCGGTGGCATGCCTGGCAATTCCTCAGGAAATACATCAGGAAAATCCTTCACCACTGGTACTTCCTCTTGCACAACTCCTGTTAGGCAGTTTACTTGTGTCCTGTTTGGCACATGCCGGGATACATACTTGATCCTTCTTCCTTCTGATGTGGTAAGCAAAATTGTCTTACTGGCGCAATCGATGTTTCCTCCATACATCGACAGCCAATCCATACCAAGAATCACATCCAGACCTTGGGATTCCAGAATAATTAAATCTGTTGGGAAAACATGCCTTCCTATACTTAATGGCACTTGGAAACATCCTTGTCTTGCCATGTACTCTGCTCCTGGCAAGCTTACTAGCATAGGCGTTTTAAGAATCCTAGTGGGCAGGCTATTCTTTTCCACAAATCCCCTTGATATGTATGAATGCGATGCACCAGTATCAAAAAGAACGAGTGCAGTAAATGTCTTAACCAAAAACTTACCGATTACTGCATCAGGCTGATGTTCAACCTCCTCCACATTAACGTGGTTCACCTGTCCCCTATTGAAAGGGTTCGGCTTCTTCCCAGAGCTTCCATTGCCATTTCCATTCTGGCCTTCGGGACATTCATTGGCATAATGTCCGGCCTTGGAACACTTGAAACAAGTGACTTGACTCATATCTCTCTTGGTTGGGGTCGATGGGGTGGTACGGTTCTGGCCGTTGCTTCTTCCATTCCCATTACCATTCTTGTGGCCATTATGGTTGTGCGAACTACCTCCTCCATGGGTATGCTGAAACTGAAATCCCGGTTTAGGGGTAAAACGGGGCTTCTGCTGGGCTCTAGAGTTATACTTCCCCTGTCCATACTTCCTCTTACGGTTCTCAATCTGCTGTTGCTTTCCTTCAATCATGATGGCACGATCTACCAACTCCTGGTAGTTGTTGAAACTTGCTACCATAAATTGCATGCTTAGTTCATCATTCAGTCCTTCCAGAAACTTCTCCTGCTTAGCTGCATCCGTAGCAACGTCATCTGGGGCATAACGTGCTAACTTGCTGAAGTCGTCAACGTACTGGCCAATTGTCCTTCCTCCTTGGCATAAGTTGCAAAACTCACGCTTCTTCATGGCCATAGCTCCTGCTGAAACATGGGCAGTGCGGAAAGCTTGCTGAAACTGATCCCATGTGACAGTGTCAACTGGGTAAGTGGCTGTGAAATTCTCCCACCATGCTGCCGCGAGTCCGTCAAGCTGATGTGCGGCAAACTTCACTTTCTCACCATCCGTGCATCCTGCAGTGGTCAACTCCCTTCCTATCTTGCGGAGCCAATTGTCTGCTACTATTGGCTCGGTGCTACTGGAAAACACCGGCGGATTCAGCCTAAGGAAACGGGCTAAGTGGTCAACAGGTGGTGGTGGTGGTGGTGGTGGGTTGTTGTTGTTGTTCTGCTGGTTCTGGACTAACATCTGCATCAATTGATTCTGCTGCTGGATCAACTGAGTGAGCTCCGGTGGGAATCCATTGTCACGTCTCGGAGGCATCTGAGGGTTCAGAAAAGACGAGAATTAAGAATAGAGTGAGGTCTAAAGGGAAAACACTACCCCAATGCACATGAGCAAATGCACACAAAATCACTTCATTCAATCAAACAAGGGCTTACAAACGGTCTAACTATCGCAAAAGTGCTCGAACTATTGTGTTTACATGGGGGAATACTACTACTATCTGGTGGTCATCTAGAAATTTGAACCGGTGGAAGACTCCATGATATCTGTTCCAGCTTCGTCTTCAAAGTCAGGTTCACTTGGATCCGAATCGGTGTCGTCGATGATGATGTAGTTGTCCGGACATGCGACGTACTCGTCTTCCTCCTTGGATGCTAACTTCTTCTTGAGTTCTTCAATCTCCTGCTTAAGATCGCCATTGTGTCTTGCTAGAGCTATGATCTCGTCCATGTAGTCCTTGCGTGTAGACTTCAGTTCTCCTTCTAGCTCGATGATCCTTGCCTTTGCATTCTTCAACTCTATCATATCATTGCACATCTGGTTCTCGTGGCATCGAATGTGCTGGTTTAACTCCTGGATGAAAGATGTAATGGATCTATCCTTCTTGGTGCTGACTAACTCCCATTGTTCGTCTCGGCGTCCGCAAATCTGGTAGATAGTGTCCTTGAGGTCTTCTTGATAAACTTCTCCAATGCGTCCCATGGTGATATGAGCTGCCATGCTCCTTCCCAGACTCCAGGTTGGTGCATTGAAAACACTATCTATGGGCTTCGTGATTGGTGCGAATGTCCTTCCCGGAACGTGAGCTTGAATCTTCCAGCGCTCCTCTTCAGGTAGAGTGGCGTTGAAGGTTCTCGCGAAGCTTGGTAATCCAATGTTCAGGTACTTGGTGACTTCCTTCAAGTGAAATCCAAAAGGTGTGCCTTCATCCGGTTGAGCGTACTTAATCTTCGCGTTCGTCATCCTAAAAGAGTAGAAAAGATGAGGAGTTGGAAAATGAGAAGAGAATGGTGATCTATGGCTTTAACTTAGTAGTCGTGTCCTACAGTCAGCGTGTGCTCTGATACCATCTCTGGGGCGACCCGACCCGAATGGATCAAGTCTACTGTGCTCCGGTGTCATCCCTGGATCAGTAATGCTGACACCACACAGTACATCAAAGGATTTGTAGCAGAGTGGCAATCACACACTTATTACATCGTTGTCTCAAAGAGAACTTATTACAATAAATATGGCTTAAGGCCATCTAATAATGATAACAGCGGAAGACTCGGAAGATAAATGGGTCCATTAACTCCAACGGCATCACTGAGTATAGAACCACGACCTAAAAGCACCTTACTCGTCGTCTGAAAAGTCTGCAACATGAAAGCTGCAGCCCGAAAACGGGTCAGCACATGGAATATGCTGGCAATGTAACACATAGAGAGTAATGGAATGAAACAGCTATACTACATGCATATATGGCTGGTGGAAAGCTCTATGGTTATAGTTTTGCGTAAAGCCAGTTTTTCCCTACTGCAAAGGAATAAATTTATTTAACTATCAGGGTAGTATAGCTTGTGGCAGCCCATAATGGCTTGTGGCTGCACACGGAAGTTTCTAGTATGAATGATCTTATGATCCCTTTGAGCCTGGGTGGCGGTCCGAAATAAAACAGGCAAGTCCTGATAGACATCAGGTGCCTCAATCCACCCAGATGTGTGTTTAAGTTGCCACCTTAGGTAAACCATTAAATTATCAATCTCACATCTGTCATGGATATCACTCACCCAATCCACGTCTACTAGCATAGCATGGCATAATAAGCAAACGTAGAAGTAACTCCCAAGGTTTGATAATAATACAGGTAACAGGTACTACCTCATCTACTTCCCATCCCACAATTTAATTAGATCCTAATCATGCAATGTGAGAGGATTGATCTAATGCAATAAAACTGGGTTGTAGAAAAGGTATGATCAAGGTGTTACTTGCCTTGCTGAGAATCCGTGAGTCCTAAGGTTTCGAAGTAACAAGCGGCGCAATCCGGGTGATATATCGCAGACAAACAACAAGCACACAATAAGTACTCATCTAATGCACAGGAAAAACTCGAACAAGAGAACGAACCAGAAAGTTCAACTTAGGAACTCCGGTTGCAAAGAAAGAACGAACCGAACAAAGAAACGGAAAACAAGCGGCGGAAGAAAACAACTCGGTTCTAGCAGGTTGAAACTAGGTCAAATTTTATTGTGGCAAAAACTTGTTCAAGTTGATTAGTCGGAACGGCGGTTTCGAAACGAAACTCCAGGCGCTTGAATCACCTGATTCCGATAAACGAGCGGGAAGAAAGACTAGAACGAAGATCGGATCTGAGATCACGATCGCGGAATAAATCCGACGAAAAGAAAGAGACGAACGGTTAAACGAACGGGCGTCGTTAACCGGGAAAATCGGTGATCACGTTCGTTGAGACGAACGGTCCGAAAGAAGAATGAAAACCGATCTAGGGTTTCGGAAGAAAACCAAAACAAAGCCGGAAGAAAAACTGGAAGAAAAAAGAGAAGAACCGGAACGGTTTTCTAAAAGAAAAACCGAACCGAGGAAAAGAAGAGGCGGCGCGGCTACCTCGGGAGGCGGGGCTCCGGGCGGCGGCTTAGGGCGGCGGCGGCGGCTTAAGGTGGCTATAGGCGGCAGCTTGGGGCTTGGGGTGGTGTGGGGAGAGTGGGGGGGGGGGTTATGGGGAGTATTTATATAGGTGGGGGGGGATTTTCTTGGGGGAGGGGGCAAGCAATAGGAGGGGGGGTTAGAGTCCTACTAGGACTCGGCCTAGGGGCGGCGTAAGGCAGGCGGCGGGGCTGGCGGCTGCGCCTGGCGCACGGGGCGGCTGGGCCGGCCGGCTGGTCCCTTGGCCCAGGCGGGCGCTGCGGTCTCCCTTTTTTTTAAACGGTTACGCGCGCAGAAAAAAACAAAAGAAAAGAAAACTAAATGAACTCCGAAAAAATCTAAAGTAAAGTTTCCCCGACTCCTAAAAATGAGTCGAACAAAATGAACTTTTCTCCGGGCCTAAAATGCAATTTTTGAAAACGCGCATTTTTCCCTATCCAAATAAAAAGCAAACAAAACTCCGGCAAAACCAAAATTTGATTTATTCATTAGATCTTCATTTTTCCTAACTTTGGGAAAGTCATATTATTCCCTCTCTCATTTTTTTGATATTGGAAAAATAATTGAAGATGAAATAAATAAATCAAATGATCCTCTTTTCTAAAATTTGAGAGAACTCAAATATGAAAATAACGAAATCTCCAACTCTCTCCGTGGGTCCTTGAGTTGCGTGAAATTTCTAGGATCAACCAAAATGCAAGAAAATATGCTATGCATGATGATCTAGTGTATAACATTCCAAATTGCAAATTTGGGATGTTACAGCACGATGGTGGATTTGTTTTATAGAAACTATTGATCTCTCATGCTTCACTTAGATTATTTTGAAAGTCTTAAATTGCATGGTAATTTGCTTAAAATCCTAATATGCTAGGTATTCAAGATTAGTAAAAATTTCTTATGAGTGTTTTGAATACTAAGAGAAGTTTGATGCTTGATGATTGTTTTGAGATATGGAGGTAATAATATCAAAGTCGTGCTAGTTGAGTAGTTGTGAAATTGAGAAATGCTTGTGTTGAAGTTTGCAAGTCTCGTAGCATGCACATATGGTAAATGTTATGTAACAAATTTGAAATATGAGGTGTTATTTGATTGTCCTCCTTATGAGTGGTGGTCGGGGACGAGCGATGGTCTTTTCCTACCAATCTACCCCCCAAGGAGCATGCGCGTAGTGCCGAGGTTTTTGATGACTTGTAGATTTTTGCAATAAGTATGTGAGTTCTTTATGACTAATGTTGAGTCCATGGATTATACGCACTCTCACCCTTCCATCCTTGCTAGCCTCTTCGGTACCGTGCATTGCCCTTTCTCACATTGAGAGTTGGCACAAACTTTGCTGGTGCATTCAAACCCCGTGATATGATACGCTCTTTCACACATAAACCTCCTTATATCTTCCTCAAAACAGCCACCATACCTACCTATTATGGCATTTCCATAGCCATTCCGAGATATATTGCCATGCAACTTTCCACCATTCCTTTTTTCATGACACATTCATTATTGTCATATTGCTTAGCATGATCATGTAGTTGACATAGTATTTGTGGCAAAGCCACCATTCATAATTCTTTCATACATGTCACTCTTGGTCCATTGCATATCCCGGTACACCGCCGGAGGCATTCATATAGAGTCATCTTTTGTTCTAGTATCGAGTTGTAATCATTGAGTTGTAAATAAATAGAAGTGTGATGATCATCATTTTCTAGAGCATTGTCACAATTGAGGAATTATAAAAAAAGAGAGAAAGGCCATATTAAAAAAAAGAGAAAGGCCAAATAAAAAAATGAGAGAAAAAGAGAGAAGGGACAATGTTACTATCCTTTGCCATATTTGTGCTTCAAAGTAGCACCGTAATCTTCATGATAGAGAGTCTCTTGTTTTGTCACTTTCATATACTAGTGGGAGTTTTCATTATAGAACTTGGCTTGTATATTCCAACAATGGGCCTCCTCAAGTGCCCTAGGTCTTCGTGAGCAAGAAAGTTGGATGCACACCCACTTAGTTTGTTTTGTTGAGCTTTCATACATTTATAGCTCTAGTGCATCCGTTGCATGGCAATCCCTACTCCTTGCATTAACATCAATCTGTGGGCATCTCCATAGCCCATTGATTAGCCTCGTTGATGTGAGACTTTATACTTTTTGTCTTCTCCACATAACCCCCCTCATTATATTCTATTCCACCCATAGTGCTATGTCCATGGCTCGCGCTCATATATTGCGTGAAAGTTTATAGGTTTGAGATTACTAAAGTATGAAACAATTGCTTGGCTTGTCATCGGGGTTGTGCATGATGAGAGCATTCTTGTGTGACAAAAATGGAGCATGACTAAACTATATGATTTTGTAGGGATGAACTTTCTTTGGCCATGTTATTTTGAGAAGACATAATTGCTTTGTTAGTATGCTTGAAGTATTATTATTTTTATGTCAATATGAACTTTTGTCTTGATTCTTTCGGATCTGAATATTCATACCACAATTAAGAAGAATTACATTAAAATTATGCCAAGTAGCACTCCGCATAAAAAATTATGTTTTTATCATTTACCTACTCGAGGACGAGCAGGAATTAAACTTGGGGATGCTTGATAGTCTCCAACGTATCTATAATTTTTGATTGCTCCATGCTATATTAACTATTGTTTTGGACATTATTGGGCTTTATTATCCACTTTTATATTATTTTTGGGACTAACCTATTAACCGGAGGCCCAGCCTAGAATTGCTGTTTTTGCCTGTTTTAGGGATTCGAAGAAAAGGAATATCAAACGAAGTCCAAACGGAATGAAACCTTCGGGAACGTGATTTTCTCAATGAACAAGACCCAGGAGACTTGGACCCTACGTCAAGACACAAAAGAGGAAGCCACGAGGTAGGGAGCGCGCCTACCCCCCAGGCGCGCCCTCCACCCTCGTGGGCCCCCTGTTGCTCCACCGACGTACTCCTTCCTCCTATATATACCTACGTACCCCCAAACGATCAGATACGGAGCCAAAACCCTAATTCCACCGCCGCAACTTTCTGTATCCACGAGATCCCATCTTGGGACCTGTTCCGGAGCTCTGCCGGAGGGGGCATCGATCACGGAGGGCTTCTACATCAACACCATAGCCCCTCCGATGAAGTGTGAGTAGTTCACCTCAGACCTACGGGTCCATAGTTAGTATCTAGATGGCTTCTTCTCTATTTTTGGATCTCAATACAATGTTCTCCCCCTCTCTTGTGGAGATATATTCGATGTAATCTTCTTTTTGCGGTGTGTTTGTTGAGACCGATGAATTATGGGTTTATGATCAAGTCTATCTATGAACAATGTTTGAATCTTCTCTTAATTCTTTTATGTATGATTGGTTACCTTTGCAAGTCTCTTCGAATTATCAGTTTGGTTTCGCCTACTAGATTGATCTTTCTTGCAATGGGAGAAGTGCTTAGCTTTGGGTTCAATCTTGCGGTGTCCTTTCCCAGTGACAGTAGGGGCAGCAAGGCACATATTGTATTGTTGCCATCGAGGATAAAAATATGGGGGTTTTAGCATATTGCATGAGTTTATCCCTCTACATCATGTCATCTTGCTTAAGGCGTTACTCTGTTTTTATTAACTTAATGCTCTAGATGCATGCTGGATAGCGGTCGATGAGTGGAGTAATAGTAGTAGATGCAGGCAGGAGTCGGTCTACTTGTCCCGGACATGATGCCTATATACATGATCATACCTAGATATTCTCATAACTATGCTCAATTCTATCAATTGCTCAACAGTAAT
This sequence comes from Triticum urartu, assembly GCF_003073215.2. NCBI lineage: Eukaryota > Viridiplantae > Streptophyta > Magnoliopsida > Poales > Poaceae > Triticum > Triticum urartu. The sequence continues at coordinate 198,629,014 of NC_053022.1, forward strand.
TTGTTCACCCATTGTAGAATACTTATGCTCTCGAGAGAAGCCACTAGTGAAACCTATGCCCCCCGGGTCTATCTTCATCATATTAGTCTCCCAATACTTAGTTATTTCCTTTGCTTTTTTACTTTGCTTTTATTTTACTTTGCATCTTTATCACAAAAATACCAAAAATATTATCTTATCATATCTATCAGATCTCACTCTCGTAAGTGGCCGTGTAGGGATTGACAACCCCTTATCGCGTTGGTTGCGAGGATTTATTTGTTTTGTGCAGGTGCGAGGGACTCGCGTGTAGCCTCCTACTGGATTGATACCTTGGTTCTCAAAAACTGAGGGAAATACTTATGCTACTTTGCTGCATCATCCCTTCCTCTTCAGGGAAAACCAACGCAGTTCTCAAGAGGTAGCAATACTAGGGATCAAACCCTAACAAAACTAACTCGATTACATGATAAATCTCACCCAACCCATCACCATCTAGTAAGCCTACGATGGAATTACTCACGCACGGTAGTGAGCATCATGATGAATCCTTCTCTCTGATTAGGGCTTGGCGGTGGCTCTGTATCGTAAAACGTGATGAATCCTTCTCTCTGATTTTTTCTCCCCGAACGTGAATATATGGAGTTGGAGTTGAGGTCGGTGGAGCGTCAGGGGGCCCACGAGGCAGGGGGCGCGCCCAGGGGGGTGGGCGCCCCCCACCCTCGTGGACAGGGAGTGGGCCCCCTGGCGTTGATTCTTTCGCCAGTATTTTTTATATATTCCAAAATATTCTCCATTGATTTTCAGGTCATTCCAAGAACTTTTATTTCTGCACAAAAATAACACCATGGCAATTATGCTGAAACCAACGTCAGTCCGGGTTAGTTCCATTCAAATCATGCAAGTTAGAGTCCAAAACAAGGGCAAAAGTGTTTGGAAAAGTAGATACAATGGAGACGTATCAACTCCTCCAAGCTAAAACTTTGCTTGTCCTTAAGCAATTCAGTTGATAAAATGAAAGTGATAAAGAAAAACTTTTACAAACTCTGTTTTCTCTTGTTGTTGAAATATGTAAAGCCAACATTCAACTTTTCAGCAAAGATTATGAACTAACAATATTCACAGTAACATTTAGGTCTCATGTTTACTCACATCAATGGCATAATCAACTAGCGAGCAATAATAATAAATCTTGGATGACAACACTTTCTCAAAACAATCATAATATGATATAACAAGATGGTATCTCACTAGCCCTTTCTGAGACCACAAAACATAAATGCAGAGCACCCCTGAAGATCAAGGGCTGACTGGAAATTGTAATTCATGGTAAAAGAGATCCAGTCAAGTCATACTCAATGTAAACTAACAATAATACATGCAAATGACAGCTGTGCTCTCCAACTGGTGCTTTTTAATAAGAGGATGATGACTCAACATAGAAGTAAATAGATAGGCCCTTCTTAGAGGGAAGCAGGGATTTGTAGAGGTGCCAGAGCTCAGTTTTGAAACAGAGATGAATAATATTTTGAGTGTTATACTTACATTGTCAACATAACAACCGAGAGATCTCGATATCTTCCATGCTACACACATTATAGGCGGTTCCCAAACAGAATGGTAAAGTTTATACTCCCCCTACCACCAATAAACATCAATCCATGGCTTGTCCGAAACAACGGGTGCCTCCAACTAACAACAAACCTGGGGGAGTTTTGTTTGCAATTATTTTGATTTGATTTGAGCATGGGACTGGGCATCCCGGTTACCAGCCATTTTCTCGTGAGCGAGGAGCAGAGTCCACTCCTCTTGAGAATAACCCGCCTAGCATGGAAGATACACACAACCCTAGTTGATACATGAGCTATTCGAGTATACAAAATAGAATTTCATTTGAAGGTTTAGAGTTTGGCACATACAAATTTACTTGGAACGACAGGTAGATACCGCATATAGGAAGGTATGGTGGACTCATATGGAATAACTTTTGGGGTTTATGCAGTTGGATGCACAAGTAGTATTCCTGCTTGGTACAAGTGAAGGCTAGAAAGAGACTAGGAAGCGACCAGCTAGAGAGCGACAACAGTCATGAACATGCATTAAAATTAATCAACACTGAATGCAAGCATGAGTAGGATATAAATCACCATGAACGTAAATATCATGGAGGCTATGTTGATTTGTTTCAACTACATGCGTGAACATGTGCCAAGTCAAGCCACTCGAATCGTTCAAAGGAGGATACCACCCTATCATACCACATCACAACCATTTTAATAGCATGTTGGCATGCAAGGTAAACCATTATAAACTCCTGGCAAATTAAGCATGGCATGAGCAACTATAATCTCTAATTGTCATTGCAAACATGTTTCATTCATAATAGGCTGAATCAGGAACGATGAACTAATCATATTTACAAAAACAAGAGAGGTCGAGTTCATACCAGCTTTTCTCATCTCAATCAGTTCATCATATATTGTCATTATTGCCTTTCACTTGCACAACCGAATAGTGTGGATAATAATAATAGTGCACGTGCATTGGACTAAGCTGGAATCTGCAAGCATTCAACTCAAGGGAGAAGACAAGGTAATATGGGCTCTTTGTTAGATCAACAATAATGCATATAAGAGCCACTCAACATTTTTATCGTGGTCTTCTCCTCTCGACCCCAAAGAAAAGAAAGGAAATAAAACTATTTACACGGGAAAGCTCACAACAAGCAAAAGAAGAACGAGAAATCTTTTTGGGTTTTACTTTAATTATTACTACTACAAGCATGGAAAGTAAACTAGCTAAAAGTTGCAACTAATTTTTTTTAATTTTTCTTAAGGTTTTTCAAACACACAAGAAGAAAGCTTAAAATAGAAATTAAACTAGCATGGATAATACAATGAAAAAGTATGAGCACCGGCAACTGGCATGAGTGTGTGAACATGAATCGGTGAGAGATACGTACTCCCCCAAGCTTAGGCTTTTGGCCTAAGTTGGTCTATGGCCACAGCTGGCCTGGTGGAAATCCAAAGTTGTAACTGGGGTTATACTGGGATGCACCAGCTATTGCCTCACGAGCTGCAGCTTGGAGGCGGGCTGCCTCCGTCCTCCTCTCGTACTCGTTCGCCTCCTCCCTGGTTATAACATATCTCCCTTTTGTCTGAAAATCAAAGAAAGAAGGAGCAGGGAGAGCAACATGGACGGTGCACCGTCTGTCAAAGATTAGTCGGTACTGGAGGAACTGATTGTTCCTCTCAACAAATTGATGATGAACCATAGCATTATAATCTAGATAAGCATGAGGCAACTCAATATCATCCCCGCATATGGGTATATCAAGAAAGTTAGCTACACGAGTTGCATAAATTCCACCAAACAAATCTCCAGTTAAACTATTAAGATGCAGCCTACGTGCAACAATAGCCCCCAAGTTGTATTGTTTATCTCCTAATACAGCACTCTTGAGAACACTAAGATCGGGAACACACATGTGACATGCCTCATCCTTACCGTTAATGCATCTACCCACGAAGAGAGCAAGATAATGTATGGCAGGAAAATGAATGCTCCCTTTGGTAGCTTGTGTTATTTCTCTAGATTCCCCCACAATGATACTAGCAAGAAATTCTTTAAATTCAGATTTGCGAGGTTCACTAGCACTACCCCACTGCGGGAGTTTACAAGCAGTATTAAAATCTTCTAAGTCCATGGTATAAGATTTATCATAAAGATCAAATAGGACATTGTGAGAATTGCGCGAGGATGTAAATTTAAATTTTTCACAAATGAATTAGTTAAATAGAGGTATTGCGGGCACTTATGTGACACGAAGCTCTCAATATCAGCGTTACGCAAATATGCATCAAATTCTTCCTTGATGCCTGCCTGGACCATGAAATCCTCTAACGGCCATCCACAAGGCCGCACTTGAGCCTCCCTTGGTAGTTCATTGTTCGGCTCGCGTATTGCTGGCCTTGGGCCTTGCTTCCTTGAGGAACCACCTTGGTAAATTTTCCTAAACATATTTCTTCCTCCGAAAAATTTCTGAAATTTTTAGTGACTCAAAATAAAAGTGAACCAAACTCAACAAAACTGATAGCAACTACTCCTACAAGTGCCTAGAGGCTATATCATGCATTAAAACTACTTTTGACCTCATAAATTTGACATGCAAGCTCAAGAACAGGGTCACCTAAGAAGCAAAAATTTGCAATAAATAAAGCACTAGAACAAAAACTAATTGGACCATTGGAGGAGTCACATACCAAAGAACAATCCCCCAAAGCAGTTTTGTGAATGGAGCTTTGAGCAAGGAGATCGAAAATGGCAGCAAGATGAGCTAGAACACGGGTTTGAGCTGGTGGATGATTTTTTCTGGAGGAAGACGGAGTGTGTGGGTGCAAGAATAAGTGGAGGGGACCCACGTGGGGTCCACGAGGCAGGGGGCGTGCCCAGGGGGGTGGGCGCGCCCTCCACCCTCGTGGGCACATGGTGGGTCCCCCTGGTGTGTTCTCAGTGCCAATAATTCTCAAGTATTCTGGAAAAAAATCATATTAAATTTTCAGGGCATTTGGAGAACTTTTATTTTTGGGGTATTTTTATTGCAAGGATAATTCAGAAAATAGACAGAAAATACTATTTTTACTTTATTTAATATAAATAACAGAAAGTAAAAAGAGGATACATAAGGTTGTGCTTTCTAACTTCATCCATCTCATGCTCATCAAAAGGAATCCACTAACAAGGTTGATCAAGTCTTGTTAACAAACTCATTCCGAATTGCATGAAACTGGAGAAATTTTGAATAACACTAGGTTACCTCAACTGGGAGATGCACATCCCCAACAACAATAATATCATATTTCTTCTTGGCAGTAGGAAGAGGAAATTCAAAACCTCCAATAGTAATCATTGAAAATTTTCCAATAGAATTGATACTATGGACTTGAGGTTACCGTATGCTCATTACCATTAACATGAAAAGTGACATTGCCTTTGTTGCAATCAATAACAGCCCCTGCAGTATTCAAAAAGGGTCTACCAAGGATAATCGACATACTATCGTCCTCGGGAATATCAAGAATAACAAAGTCCGTTAAAATAGTAACGTTTGCAACCACAATAGGCACATCCTCACAAATACCAACATGTATAGAAGTTCATTTATCAGCCATTTGCAAAGATATTTCAGTAGGTGTCAACTTATCCAAATCAAGTCTACGATATAAAGAGAGAGGCATAACACTAACACCGGCTCCAAGATCACATAAAGCAGTTTTAACATAGTTTCTTTTAATGGAGCATGGTATAGTTGGTACTCCTGGATCTCCAAGTTTCTTTGGTATTCCACCCTTAAAAGTGTAATTAGCAAGCATGGTGGAAATTTCAGCTTCCGATATCTTTCTTTTATCTGTAACAATATCTTTCATATATTTAGCATAATGATTCATTTTAAGCATATCAGTCAAACGCATACGCAAAAAGATAGGTCTAATCATTTCAGCAAAGCGCTCAAAATCCTCATCATCCTTTTTCTTGGATGGTTTAGGAGGAAAAGACATGGGTTTCTGAACCCTTGGTTCTCTTTCTTTACCATGCTTCCTAGCAACAAAGTCTCTCTTATCATAACGTTGATTCTTTGATTGTGGGCTATCAAGATCAACAACAGGTTCAATCTCTACATCATTATCATTGCTAGGTTGAGCATCAACATGAACATCATCATTAACATTATCACTAGGTTCATGTTCATTACCAGATTGTGTTTCAGCATCAGAAATAGAAATATCATTGGGATTCTCAGGTGTGTCAACAACAGGTTCACTAGAAGCATGCAAAGTCCTATCATTTTTCTTCTTCTTCTTAGAAGAACTAGGTGCATCAACATTAGTTCTCTGAGAATCTAGCTCAATTCTCTTAGGGTGGCCCTCAGGATACAAAGGTTCCCGAGTCATTTTACCCCCTCTAGTCATAACTCTAACATCATTATCATTTTTCTTATTATTTAGTTCATTGAGAAAATCATTCTGAGCTTTAAGCACTTGTTCTACTTGAGTGGTAACCATAGAAGCATGTTTACTAATAAGTTTAAGTTCACCTTTAACTCTAGACATATAATCACTCAAGTGTTCAATCATATAAGCATTGCATTTCAATTGTCTACCAACATAAGCATTGAAGTTTTCTTGTTTAACAATAAAATTATCAAACTCATCCAAGCATTGGCTAGTAGACTTATTACGAGGAATATCACCTTCATCAAATCTATAGAGAGAATTTACCTTTACTACCTGTGTCGGGTAATCAGTACCATGTATTTCTTCAATAGGCGGTAAATTCTTAACATCTTCAGCTTTAATACCTTTTTCTTTCATAGATTTCTTTGCCTCTTGCATATCTTTAGGTCTGAGAAATAGAATACCCCTTTTCTTCGGAGTTGGATTAGGAGGTGGTTCTGGAAGTGTCCAATCATTTTCATTACTCAACATATTATTCAATAGCAATTCAGCTTGATCAACAGTTCTTTCCCTGAAAACACAACCAACACAACTATCCAGGTGGTCTCTAGAAGCATCGATTACTCCATCATAAAAGATATCAAGTATTTAATTTTTCTTGAGAGGATGATCAGGCAAAGCATTAAGTAATTGGAGAAGCCTCCCCCAAGCTTGTGGGAGACTCTCTTCTTCAATTTGCACAAAATTATATATTTCCCTTAAGGCAGCTTGTTTCTTATGAGCAAGGAAATATTTAGCAGAGAAGTAATAAATCATATCCTGGGGACTACGCACACAACCAGGATCAAGAGAACTAAACCATGTTTTAGCATCACCCTTTAATGAGAACGGAAACAACTTAAGGATAAAGTAATAGTGAGTTTTCTCATCATGAGTAAACAGGGTGGTTATATCATTTAATTTAGTAAGATGCGCCACAACAGTTTCAGATTCATAGCCATAGAAAGGATCAGATTCAACCAAAGTAATTAACTCAGGATCGACAGAGAAATCATAATCCTTATCGGAAATAAAGATAGGTGAAGTAGCAAAAGCAGGGCCATATTTCATTCTAGCATTCAAAGACTTTTCTTTAAGCTTAGCTAATAATTTCTTAAGATCAGATCTATCATTGCAAGCTAAGAAGTCTCTAGCAGTTTCTTCGTCCATAACATAACCCTGAGGCACAACAGGCAATTCATATCTAGGAGGAGAATCTTCATCATCACTTTCATCAATATTATCAGTTTCAATAATTTCATTCTCTCTAACCCTAGCAAGTTGTTCATCAAGAAATTCACCTAGTGGCACAGTATATCAAGCATAGAAGTAGTTTCATCATAAGCATCATGCAAAGCAGAAGTGGCATCATCAAGAACATGCGACATATCAGAATGAATAACAGGAGTAGGTGTCGCAAGTTTACTCAAACAGAAGGTGAATCAAGTGCAGAGCTAGATGGCAGTTCCTTACCTCCCCTCGTAGTTGAGGGAAAAATCTTGGTTCTTTTATCTTCCAAGTTCTTCATAGTGATCAGCAGATATAAATCCCAAGTGAATCAAAGAATAGAGCTATGCTCCCCAGCAACGGCGCCAAAAAATAGTCTTGATAACCCACAAGTATAGGGGATCGCAACAATTTTCGAGGGTAGAGTATTCAGCCCAAATTTATTGATTCGACACAAGGGGAGCCAAAGAATATTCTCAAGTATTAGCAGCCGAGTTGTCAATTCAACCACACCTGGAAACTTAATATCCACAGCAAAGTATTTAGTAGCAAAGTAATATGATAGTAGCGATAACAATAGCGAAAGTAATAGTTTTGGTTTTATAGTGATTATAACAGTAGCAACAGAAAAGTAAATAAGCGAAGAACAATATGTGAAAAGCTCGTAGGCAATGGATCAGTGATGGATAATTATGTCGGATGCGAGTCCTCATGCAATAGTTATAACATAGGGTGACACAAAACTCGCTCCAGTTCATCAATGTAATGTAAGCATGTATTCTGAATATAGTCATACATGCTTATGGAAAAGAACTTGCATGACATCTTTTGTCCTACCCTCCCGTGGCAGCGGGGTCCTATTGGAAACTAAGGGATATTAAGGCCTCCATTTAATAGAGTACCGGACCAAAGCATTAACACTTAGTGAATACATGGACTCCTCAAACTACGGTCATCACCGGTAAGTATCCCGATTATTGTCACTTCAGGGTTAACGGATCATAACACATAATAGGTGACTATAGACTTGCAAGATAGGATCAAGAACTCACATATATTCATGAAAACATAATATGTTCAGATCTGAAATCATGGCACTCGGGCCCTAGTGACAAGCATTAAGCATAGCAAAGTCATAGCAACATCAATCTCATAACATAATGGATACTAGGGATCAAACCCTAACAAAACTAACTCGATTACATGATAAATCTCATCCAACCTATCACCGTCCAGCAAGCCTACGATGGAATTACTCATGCACAACGGTGAGCATCATGAAATTGGTGATGGAGGAAGGTTGATGATGACGACGGCAATGGATTCCCCTCTCCGGAGCCCCAAACAGACTCCAGATCAGCCCTCCCGAGAGAGATTAGGGCTTAGCGGTGGCTCCGTATCGTAAAACGCGATGAATCCTTCTCTCTGATTTTTTTCTCCCCGAACCTGAATATATGGAGTTGGAGTTGAGGTCGATGGAGCGTCAGGGGGCCCATGAGGCAGGGGGCGCACCCAGGGGGGTGGGCACACCCCCACCCTCGTGGATCGGGTGTGGGCCCCTTGACGTTGATTCTTTCGCCAGTATTTTTCATATGTTCCAAAAATATTCTCCGTTGATTTTTAGGTCATTCCGAGAACTTTTATTTCTGCACAAAAATAACACCATGGCAATTCTGCTGAAAACAACGTCACTCCGAGTTAGTTCCATTCAAATCATGCAAGTTAGAGTCCAAAACAAGGGCAAATGTAATATCCCAAAATTTTAATTTGGAATGTTATACATAGATCATTCTTGCATATCATATTTTATTGCATTTCGTCTCGCGATCCTCGAAATCCTAAGCAACTCAAGCACCCTCGGAGAGAGTTCGGGATTTCTCCGGTTTTCAAATTTGATGTTTATCAAATTTTGAAACGAGGATTTCGGTTTTAATTATTTTCTCTCCGAAAATATTTCATATTAAAATATATGAGAGGAGATAATATGACTTCTCCAGAATAAAAGAAATATTGGAGGAAAAATATTAAAATCAAAATTTGATTTTATTTGGATTTTACTGCAATTTTGTTTGCATTAGAAAAATTGCACGTTTTCAAAATTGCATTTTAGGGCCAAAAAAATGTTCATCTCGTTCTAAATATTTTATTTAGACGGAGAAAATTTGTTTTGGCATTTTTAGAATTTTATTTTATTTTCTAGGATTTTTTTCGGCGGAATTTAAAAAAAAATGCACCAAGGGCTAACTTAGCCGAAGCCGAGCCGCCAGGCCCACCTCCCCGCACCGCCGTCTCCTAGCGGGAGACCGCTGCCGCTGTGCTGCCGAACCGGAGTCCGGCTCGGACTCCGCTTCCCCCGCGCGGTGCCCCCTCCCCCAAGGCATCGCCCCCCTCTCCTTAAAAGCCGCGCCCCACCGCCCTTGGAGCCGCCGACCCTGCCGCCGTGAGTCGTCGCTTCGCCCGTCGCTCGCAGCCGCGCCGCCCCGCTGCCATTTGCCCACTACCGCGCCGCCCTCGCCGCGAGCTGCCGCCGCCGCCTGTTGTCCGCGCTGCCATCGCCCCGCGTTGCGCCGCCCTCGCCGGAGCCGCCGTGCCGGACCTCACCGGAGGTATAGCGCCGTTCGTTTTTTTAGAAAACCGGTTCGGTTTTTGTTAGAAAACCTAAGTCGTTTTTTCGGTTCGCCGGTTTTTTTCTTCGGTTTTCTGTTTAGCAGACGTCCGTTTTAACGAACGGTTTTCGCTCATTAGTTACAGATAACGAACGCTCGTTTGTTAGCCTGTTCGTTAGTTTTCTTTTATTGGATTAATCCGCGATTATTCCTGATCGCGATTTCTGATCCGATTTTCGTTCTAGTTTATCTTTTCGCTCGTTAGTCGGAATCAGGCGATTCAAGCGCCTAGATTTTCGTCTCGAGACCCTCTTTTCGTTTAACCAACTTGAACAAGTTTTTGCTACTGTAAAATTTGACCTAGGTCCAGATTAGCAAATGGATCTTATTTCTTTTGCCGTTTGAGTTTCGTTGCTCCGTTTGATTTGATTCTTTTTGCAAACCAGAGTTCTTAAGTTGAACTTTCTGGTTAGATCTTCTTTTATTTGAGATTTACCTGTGTTTCTTAGCTTGATTGCTTATGTATGCTATTGTTTGTTTGCGATAGAATTCCCGGAGTGCGAAGCGTGTTATTTGGAGTCTCTAGGTTACGCGGATCATCAGCAAGGCAAGTAACACTTTGATCATACCCCTTTATCATCCAGTTTTTATGCATTAGTTCCAATCCTCAAATATTGCATGGTTAGGATGTCATTCACATGTGGGTCGGGAAGTAGTTGATGAGGTAGAACCTATTACCCTGTTACTTTCAAACCTTCGGGAGTTACTTCTACGCGTTGCTTATATTGCTATGCTATGCTCGTAGATGTGGTTTGGGTGAGTGAAATCCATGATAGATGCGAGATTGATAAGTAATGGTTCAACTTAAGGTGGCAACTTAAATACACATCTGGGTGGATTGAGGCACCTGGAGTACCCAATGTTGCCTGTATTTTCTGGAAATCCCGGAGTACCCGTGTGATCTTCCTATGGACCGCCACCCAGGCTCAAAGGGAACTGAGATGATTCATGCTAGAAACTTCCGTGTGCAGCCACAAGCTATTATGGGCTCTAGCATAGTTAAGTAAGTTATGTGAAGCTCTTGAAGAGGTGGATCAACAGGTAGTGGGATTGTAGGTTTGGTATGGTCTGGCCGGAGTAGAGAGTTAACGTTTTTGAAAGACTGTGTCTCGGTCATTCGTTTCTCAAACACCATGTAGTGCGAGAAATTCAACGGAGGCGATCGAGTATTGTGGGGAAAAGTGCGCAAACCTCTGCAGAGTGTATAAACTAATCATGGTTAGCCGTGTCCCCGGTTATGGACAAATCTTGAGTATCTAGTACTTGGAGTATCTTAAGTATCTCATCACTTTTAACTTAATATTGTTGGGTTGTCAATTACTTCAATTGGGATTGAGTTGGAGGAACCTTCTCAATGATGTTTCAACTACCATGATAGTTAAAATAAAATCTATTCCTTTGTTGTAGGGAAAAATTGGCTTTTCGCAAAAACTATAACCATAGAGCTTTCCACCAGCCAAATATGCATGTAGTGATAGCATTACCGTGTTCTTGCTCTACTGTGTTATTTTGCCAGCATATTCCATGTGCTGACCTGTTTTCGGGCTGCAACGTATTATGTTGCAGACTTTTCAGACGAGGAGTAAGGTTCGTTAGGTCGTTGCCGTGCAGCTCAGCTATGCCGTTGGAGTTGATGGACTCACTTTTTCTTCCAAGCCTTCCGCTGTTATCGTATTAGATGGCCTTAAGCCATATTTATTGTAATAAGTTCTCTTTGGAGACATTTGATGTATTAAGTGTGTGATTGCTACTCTGTTATAAATCCTCGAGTACTGTGTGTGTCAGCATTACCGATCCAGGGATGGCACTGAAGCACAAAGACTTGACCGTTTGAGGTTGGGTCGCTACAAGATGGTATCAGAGCACACGCTGAGTGTAGGACACGACCACTAAGCGAAAAGCCACAGATCACTATTCTCTTCTCACTTCTGACTCCTCTCCATTTTCTACTCTTTAGGATGGCGGATGCAAGGAACAAGTTTGCACAACCGGATGAAGAATCACCTTTTGGAAGGCATTTGAAGGAAGTCACTAGGTACCTGAACATAGGAATACCAAGCTTCACCGGGACCTACAACGCCACTTTACCAGAAGAGGAGCGATGGACGATTCAAGTACAAGTTCCAGGAAGGACCTTCACACTAGTCACTAAACCCATAGAGTTTTCCTTCGATGCACCAACCTGGAGTTTAGGAAAGAGTATGGCAGCTCACATCGCCATGGGACGCATTGGAGAAGTTTATCAAAAGGAGCTTAAGGATACTATTTACCAAATCTATGGGCGCTGAGACGAGCAATGGGAGATGATCAGCACCAGGAAGGATAGATCAATTGCAGCTTTCATCCAGGAACTAAACCAGCACATTCGACACCAGGAGAATCAGATGTGTGCAGGCATGATAGATCTGAAGAAGGCAATGACTAGGATCGTAGAACTGGAGGAAGAACTCAAGGCTACACGTGAAGATTATGAGGAGGAAATCGTCGTACTAGTGGAGAAGAATGACGACCTGATTAAGAAGATCGAAATATTCATGGGCGAACCCACACTAGTAGAAGAAGACGAAGAACCCAAGGAGATTCGCCCGGAAGACTACATCATCATCGACGACACCGACTCTGACCTGAGTGATGATGACTTTGAAGACGAAGCTGGAGCAGATATCATGGAGTCTGCAACCGAGGAATATTTTTAGTAGACCACCATATCAGTAGTAGTATTACACCATGTAAATAGAGTGGTCCGAGCACTTTTGCGATAGTTAGACCGATTGTATGACTTGATTGATTGATTGAGTGAAATGTTTGTGTTTGTCTCATGTGCATATGGGTAGTGCTTTCTCATTAGACCTCATTCTATTCTAATCTCTCCCCTCTGAACCCATCAGATGCCTCCGAGACGTGACCCCGGATTTGCTTTCCCACCGGAGCTCACTCAGTTGATCCAGCAACAGAATACCCTGATGCAGTTGTTAGTTCAGAACCAAGGCAACAACAACAACAACAATCCACCACCACCACCACCAATGGACAACTTAGCCCGTTTTTTGAGGTTGCAGCCACCGGTGTTTTCTAGTAGCACCGAGCCTATAGTAGCAGATGATTGGCTCCGCAGGATTGGAAGGGAGTTAACCACTACAGGATGTACTGATGCTGAGAAGGTGCGTTTTGCCGCACATCAGTTGGATGGACCAGCAGCCTCATGGTGGGAGAATTACACTGTCACCTACCCTATAGCCACGGTGACAAGGGACCAATTTCAGCAAGCCTTCCGTACAACCCATGTCTCAATTGGAGCCATGAATTTGAAGAAGCGTGAGTTTCACAACTTATGCCAGGGGAACCGTATTGTGGCTCAGTACACACATGAGTTTAGCAAGTTATATCGCTATGCCCCTGATGATGTGGCCACAGATGCCGCAAAGCAAGAGAAGTTTATGGAAGGGCTAAATGATGAGATGAGTATGCAGTTGATGGTGGCAACATTCACCAACTACCAGGAGTTGGTAGATAAGGCTCTTATGATTGAAGGGAAGCAACAGCAGATTGAGAGCCGTAAGAGGAAGTATGGACAAGGGAGGTATAACTCAGGAGCTCAACAGAAGCCTCGCCTAACCCTGAACTCGGGAGGACTTGTTCATAACCATGGAGGCCACACCCATAATGGAGGAAGTAACCATAATCATACTGGCACAAGGAATGGGAATGGGAATGGAGCAAGCAACAATCAGAACCGCCCCAATCCAGCCACACCCACCAAGAGAGACCTAAGCCACGTTACTTGTTTCAAGTGCGGGAAGACTGGGCACTATGCCACAGAGTGTCCTGAAGGGAAGAATGGAAACGGAAATGGGAGCACTGGGAAGAAGCCTAATCCATTCAACAAAGGACAAGTGAACCACGTTAACGTGGAGGAGGTTAAAGAGCAGCCAGACACGGTTATAGGTAAGTTTTTGGTTAAGTCATTTACCGCTCTCGTTCTTTTGATACTGGTGCATCGCATCCATACATATCAAGGGAATTCATGGATAAGTTTAAACTACCGACCCAAACCCTTAGGACCCCTCTGTTAGTAAGTTCACCTGGAGCAGAGTATATGGCTAGTCGATGGTGTGACCAGATACCCTTAACCATTGGCAACCATGTTCTTCCGTCCGACCTAATTATCTTGGAGTCACAAGGATTGGGTGTGATATTAGGAATGGACTGGATGTTAAAGTACGGAGGAAACATTGACTATGTTAGCAAGTCAATTTGTCTCACCACCCTGGAGGGAAAAAGGATCAAGTATATATCTAGGCATGCGCCAATAAGTAGCCAAGTAAATACCCTCACGGGAGTTGTTCAGGAGGAAGTGCCTGTAGTAAAGGATTACCCGGATGTTTTCCCAGAGGAGTTACCAGGCATGCCACCGGATCGAAATATCAAGTTTTTGATAGAGCTATTGCCAGGCATAGGGCCAATATCCAAGAGACCCTATAGGATGCCCGCAAATGATTTGGAGGAGATTAAGAAATAGATCAAGGAGTTATTGGAGAAAGGTTACATACGACGGAGTTCATCACCATGGGGAGCCCCAGTGCTTTTGGTTGAGAAGAAGGATAAATCCCTAAGAATGGTTGTTGATTATCGGGCATTGAATGAAGTGACAATCAAGAACAAGTACCCATTGCCAATGATCAATGATCTGTTTGACCAGCTGCAAGGAGCTAAGGTGTTTTTGAAGATCGATCTGCGATCAGGATACCATCAGTTGAAGATACGAGAGAAGGATATACCAAAGACAGCCTTCACCACACGGTACGGGTTATACGAATATACGGTCATGTCGTTTGGACTGACTAACGCCCCTGCCTATTTCATGAGCATGATGAACAAGGTGTTCATGGAATATTTGGATAAGTTTGTTGTGGTGTTCATTGATGATATAATGGTATATTCGAAGAATGAAGAGGAACACAAGGAGCATTTGCGTTTAGTTCTCGAGAAACTTAGGGAACATCAGTTATATGCCAAGTTCAGCAAATGCGAGTTTTAGTTGAAGGAAGTCGGATTCCTTGGACATGTTATATCGGGAGAAGGTATAGCAGTAGATCCCACCAAGGTTCAGTCAGTCACTGAATGGTTGGCACCCACTTCAGTTAGCGAGATCCGCAGCTTTCTTGGATTCGCAGGATACTACTAGAGATTCATTAAGAATTTTTCAAAGACTGCAAAGCCCATGACAGAATTATTGAAGAAGGATACCAAGTTTAAATGGACGGAAGATTGCGAGGCAAGTTTCCAGGAGCTGAAGAAACGTTTGACTACAACCCAGTGCTGACATTGCCAGATATACGAAAGGATTTTCAAGTATATTGCGACGCCTCTCACTTAGGACTTGGAAGTGTGCTTATGCAGGACAGAAAAGTTGTTTCGTATGCCTCACGACAACTAAAACCACATGAGTTGAATTATGCCACGCATGATTTGGAGCTAGCAGCCGTAGTACATGTGTTGAAGACTTGGAGATATTACCTTATTGGAAACCATTGTGATGTGTACACAGATCATAAGAGTTTAAAGTACATTTTCACCCAGAAGGAACTGAACCTTAGGCAGAGAAGATGGTTGGAGCTTATAAAGGATCATGACAGGAAGCTTCATTATCATCCAGGAAAGGCCAATGTCGTAGCAGACGCTTTGAGCCGGAAGAGTTATGCTAATACCCTAATAAGCATGGGATTGCCGAAGGAGTTAGCAGAGGATCTCCGGGAACTTCGATTGGAGATTGTTCCTAGAGGTTTTGTTGCAACAATGGAGGTGCAGTCTACATTGTTGGGAAAGATTCGAGAAGCTCAGAAGGATGACAAAGAGATTGCCGAGATAAAGGAGAAAATGAGCGAAGGAAAGGCCAAAGGTTTTCGTGAGGATGAGCACGACACCTTATGGTTCGAGGACCGTGTTTATGTGCCCAATAATGCAGAGGTTAGGAAGTTAATACTTCAGGAGGCTCATGACTCACCATACTCGATACACCCCGGAAACACCAAGATGTATTGGATTTAAATGAACATTTCTGGTGGAAAGGGATGAAGAAGGATATCCCCAAGTATGTGGCCGTATGTGATGTATGTCAGAGAGTGAAGGCAGAGCATCAAAAGCCAGCAGGATTATTACAGCCTATGCCGATACCCGAATGGAAGTGGGATAAACTTGGCATGGATTTTATCACCGGATTGCCCAGGACCAAATCAGGATATGATTCTATATGGGTAGTAGTTGACCGTTTGACCAAAGTGGCACACTTTATCCCAGTGAAAACAATTTATACCAGTGCAAAGTTGGCTAAGATATATATGACCAGGATCGTATGTCTGCATGGAGTTCCGAGGACCATCATATCAGATAGGGGAACACAGTTTACTTCAAAGTTTTGGCATCAGCTGCACCAGACTTTGGGAACAAGATTGGAGTTCAGTACAACATTTCACCCGCAGACGGATGGACAGACCGAGAGAGTCAATCAGATTCTGGAGGACATGTTGAGAGCCTGTGCGCTAGATTATGGATCTAGTTGGGATGACAATCTGCCTTATGCAGAGTTCTGATACAACAATAATTACCAAGCCAGTTTGAAGATGACACCATTCGAAGCCCTGTATGGACGAAGGTGAAGGACACCATTGATGTGGGATGAAGTCGGAGACCGACAGTTGTTTGGACCAGACTTGATCAAAGAGTCTGAGGAGAAGGTTAAACTGATCCGGGATAGACTGAAGATAGCTCAGTCCAGACAGAAGAGTTATGCAGACTCAAAACGCAAGGAGGTAACCTATGAAATTGGAGATCGAGCATATCTGCGAGTATCGCCTCTGCGAGGAGTGAAACGTTTTGGAGTTAAGGGAAAGTTAGCCCCGAGATTTGTAGGACCGTATCGTGTTTTGGAACGGATGGGAGAAGTTGCCTACAAGTTGGAGTTACCTGAAGGACTGTCAGGAGTTCACGATGTGTTTCACGTTTCCCAGTTGAAGAAGTGCCATGCTGAGATGGCCGACATACCCCTAAGAGATACTGTACCCTTGGAGGCGATTCAGTTGGATAATGACCTGACTTATGAGGAGAAGCCAGTCAAGATTTTGGAGTTTGCCAGTCGAGTCACCCGCAGCAAGGTCATCAAGTTTTGCAAAGTTCAGTGGAGCCACCATACCGAGGACGAAGCCACATGGGAACGAGAGGATGATCTTCGCAAAGACCACCCACACCTATTTTCTAGCCAACCCGAATCTCGAGGGCGAGATTCATCTTAAAGGGGGTAGGTTTGTAACATCCCAAATTTTCAATTTGGAATATTATACATAGATCATTCTTGCGTATCATATTTTATTGCATTTCATCTCGCGATCCTCGAAATCCTAAACAACTCAAGGACCCTCGGAGAGAGTTGGGGATTTCCCCGGTTTTCAAATTTGATGCTTATCAAATTTTGAAACGAGGATTTGGTTTTAATTATTTTTCTCTCCAAAAATATTTCATATTAAAATATATGAGAGGAGATAATATGACTTCTCCAGAATAAATGAAATATTGGAGAAAATATTAAAATCAAAATTTGATTTTATTTGGATTTTATTGCAATTTTGTTTGCATTAGAAAAATTGCACGTTTTCAAAATTGCATTTTAGGGCCAAGAAAATGTTCATCTCGTTCTAAATATTTTATTTAGATGGAGAAAATTTGTTTTGGCATTTATAGAATTTTATTTTATTTTCTAGGATTTTTTTGGTGGAATTTTTTTTAAAAAACGCGCCAAGGTCTAACTGGGCCGAAGCCCAGCCACCAGGCCCACCTCCCCGCGCCGCCATCTCCTAGAGGGAGACCGCCGCCGCGACGCCGCCGAATCGGAGTCCGGCTGGGACTCCGCTTCCCCCGCGCCGTGCCCCCTCCCCCAAGGCATCGCCCCCTCTCCTTAAAAGCCGCGGCCTGCTGCCCTTGGAGCCGCCCAACCCGCCGCCGCAAGCCGCCGACCCCGCCGCTGCGAGTCGTCACGTCGCCCGTCGCCCGCAGCCGCGCCACCCCGCCGCCCTTTGCCCGCCGCCGCCCCGCCCTCACCGCGAGCCGCCGCCGCCCGTTGCCTGTGCCGCCCGTTGCCTGTGCCGCCGCAGGACCTCGCCGGAGGTATAGCGCCGTTCCATTTTTTTAGAAAACTGGTTCGGTTTTCGTTAGAAAATCTAAGTCGTTTTTTTCGATTCGCCATTTTTCTTTCGGTTTTTCTGTTTACCGGACGTTCGTCCGGATGTTCGTTTTAACGAATGGTTTTCGCTCGTTAGTTACAGATAACGAACGCTCGTTCGTTAGCCTGTTCGTCAGTTTTCTTTTATCGGATTAATCCGCGATTATTCCTGATCACAATTTCTGATCCGATTTTCGTTCTAGTTTATCTTTTCGCTCATTAGTCGGAATCAGGTGATTCAAGCGCCTAGATCTTCATCTCGAGACCCTCTTTTCGTTTAACCAACTTGAACAAGTTTTTGATACTGTAAAATTTGACCTAGGTCCAGATTAGAACGGATCTTGTTTCTTTCGCCGTTTGAGTTTCGTTCCTCCGTTCGATTTGATTCTTTTTGCAAACCGGAGTTCTTAAGTTGAACTTTCTGGTTAGATCTTCTTTTATTTGAGATTTACCTGTGTTTCTTAGCTTGATTGCTTATGTATGCTATTGTTTGTTTGCGATAGAATTCCCGGAGTGCGAAGCGTGTTATTTGGAGTCTCTAGGTTACGCGGATCATCAGCAAGGCAAGTAACACTTTGATCATACCCCTTTATCATCCAGTTTTTATGCATTAGTTCCAATCCTCAAATATTGCATGGTTAGGATGTCATTAACATGTGGGTTGGGAAGTAGTTGATGAGGTACAACCTATTACCCTGTTACTTTCAAACCTTTGGGAGTTACCTCTATGCGTTGCTTATATTGCTATGCTATGCTCGTAGACGTGGTTCGGGTGAGTGAAATCCATGAAAGATGCGAGATTGATAAGTAATGGTTCAACTTAAGGTGGCAACTTAAATACACATCTGGGTGGATTGAGGCACCTGGAGTACCGAGTGTTGCCTGTATTTTCTAGAAATCCCGGAGTACCCGTGTGATCTTCCTATGGACCGCCACCTAGTCTCAAAGGGAACTGAGATGATTCATTTTAGAAACTTCCGTGTGCAACCATAAGCTATTATGGGCTCTAGCATAGTTAAGTAAGTCATGTGAAGCTCTTGAAGAGGTGGATCAGCAGGTAGTGGGATTGTAGGTTTGGTATGGTCTGCCCGGAGTAGAGAGTTAACGTTTCTAAAAGACTGTGTCTCGGTCATCCGTTTCTGAAACACCATGTAGTGCGAGAAATTCAACGGAGGCGATCGAGTCTTGTGGGGAAAAGTGCGCAAAGCTCTGCAGAGTGTATAAACTAATCATGGTTAGACGTGTCCCCGGTTATGGACAAATCTTGAGTATCTAGTACTTGGAGTATCTTAAGCATCTCATCACTTTTAACTTAATATTGTTGGGTTGTTAATTACTTTAATTAGGATTGAGTTGGAGGAACCTTCTCAATGATGTTTCAACTACCATGATAGTTAAAATAAAATCTATTCCTTTGTTGTAGGAAAAAATTGGCTTTTCACAAAAACTATAACCATAGAGCTTTCCACCAGCCAAATATGCATGTAGTGATAGCATTATCGTGTTCTTGCTCTACTGTGTTATTTTGCCAGCATATTCCATGTGCTGACCCATTTTCGGGCTGCAATGTATTATGTTGCAGACTTTCCATACGAGGAGTAAGGTTCGTTAGGTCGTTGCCGTGAAGCTCAGCTATGCCGTTGGAGTTGATGGACTCAATTTTTCTTCCAAGCCTTCCGCTGTTATCGTATTAGATGGCCTTAAGCCATATTTACTGTAATAAGTTCTCTTTGGAGACATTCGATGTATTAAGTGTGTGATTGCTACTCTGTTATAAATCCTCGAGTACTGTGTGTGTCAGCATTACCGATCCAGGGATGACACTGAAGCACAGTGACATGACCATTTGAGGTCGGGTCGCTACAACAAAAGTGTTTGGAAAAGTAGATACAATGGAGACGTATCAACTCCCTCAAGCTTAAACCTTTTCTTGTCCTCAAGCAATTCAGTTGATAAAGAAAAACTTTTACAAACTCTGTTTGCTCTTGTTGTTGCAAATATGTAAAGCCAACATTCAAGTTTTCAGAAAAGATTATGAACTAACCATATTCACAATAACATTTAGGTCTCATGTTTACTCATATCAATGGCATAATCAACTAGCGAGCAATAATAATAAAATTCGGATGACAACACTTTCTCAAAACAATCATAATATGATATAACAAGATGGTATCTCGCCAGCCCTTTCTGAGACTGCAAAACATAAATGCAGAGCACCCCTGAAGATCAAGGGCTGACTGGAAATTGTAATTCATGGTAAAAGAGATCCAGTCAAGTCATACTCAATCTAAACTAACAATAATACATGCAAATGACATTGGTGCTCTCCAACTGGTGCTTTTTTAATAAGAGGATGATGACTCAGCATAAAAGTAAATAGATAGGCCCTTCTCAGAGGGAAGCAGGGATTTGTAGAGGTGCTAGAGCTCGGTTTTGAAATAGAGATGAATAATATTTTGAGTGGTATACTTCCATTGTCAACATAACAACCGAGAAATCTCGATATCTTCCATGCTACACATATTATAGGCGGTTCCCAAACAGAATGGTAAAGTTTATACTCCCCCTACCACCAACAAACATCAATCCATGGCTTGTCCGGAACAATGGGTGCCTCCAACTAACAACAATCCTGGGGGAGTTTTGTTTGCAATTATTTTGATTTGATTTGAGCATGGGACTGGGCATCCTGGCTACCAGCCATTTTCTCGTGAGCGAGGAGCGGAGTCCACTCCTCTTGAGAATAACCCGCCTAGCATGGAAGATACATACAACCCTAGTTGATACATGAGCTATTCGAGTATACAAAATAGAATTTCATTTGAAGGTTTAGAGTTTGGCACATACAAATTTACTTGGAATGGCAGGTAGATACCGCATATAGGAAGGTATGGTGGACTCATATGGAATAACTTTTGGGGTTTATGGAGTTGGGTGCACAAACAATATTCCCGCTTAGTACAAGTGAAGGATAGAAAGTGACTAGGAAGCGACCAGCTAGAGAGCGACAACAGTCATGAACATGCATTAAAATTAATCAACACTGAATGCAAGCATGAGTAGGATATAAATCACCATGCACATAAATATCATGGATGCTATGTTGATTTGTTTCAACTACATACGTGAACATGTGCCAAGACAAGCCACTAGAATTGTTCAAAGGAGGATACCACCCTATCATACCACATCACAACCATTTTAATAGCATGTTGGCACACAAGGTAAACCATTATAAACTCCTAGCAAATTAAGCATGGCATGAGAAACTATAATCTCTAATTGTCATTGCAAACATGTTTCAGTCATAATAGGATGAATCAGGAACGATGAACTAATCATATTTACGAAAACAAGAGAGGTCGAGTTCATACCAGCTTTTCTCATCTCAATCAGTTCATCATATATCGTCATTATTGCCTTTCACTTGCACAACCGAATAGTGTGGATAATAGTAATAGTGCACGTGCATTGGACTAAGCTGGAATCTGCAAGCATTCAACTCAAGGGAGAAGACAAAGTAATATGGGATCTTTGTTAGATCAACAATAATGCATATGAGAGCCACTCAACATTTTCATCATGGTATTCTCCTCTTGACCCCCAAAGAAAAGAAAGGAAACAAAACTATTTACACGGGAAAGCTTCCAATAAGCAAAAGAAGAGTGGGAAATCTTTTTGGGTTTTCTTTTAATTATTACTACTACAAGCATGGAAAGTAAACTAGCTAAAAGCTACAACTATATATTTTTATTTTTCTTAAGGTTTTTCAAACGCACAAGAAGAAAGGTTAAAACAGAAAATAAACTAGCATGGATGATACAATGAAAAAGTATGAGCATCGACAACTGGCATGAGTGTGTGAACATGAATGTAATGTCGGTGAGAGATACGTACTCCCCCAAGCTTAGGCTTTTGGCCTAAGTCAGTCTATGGCCACGGCTGGCCTGGTGGAAATCCAAAGTTGTAACTGGGTTATATTGGGATGCATCAGCTATTTCCTCACGAGCTGCAGCTTGGAGGCGGGCTGCCTCCGTCCTCCTCTCGTACTCGTTCGCCTCCTCCCTAGTTATAACATATCTCACTTTTGTCTGAAAATCAAAGAAAGCAGGAGTAGTGAGAGCAACATGGACGGTGCGCCATCTGTCAAAGATTAGTCGGTACTGGAGGAACTGATCGTTCCTCTCAACAAACTGATGACGAACCATAGCATTATAATCTAGATAAGCAGGAGGCAACTCAATATCATCCCCGCGTATGGGTATATCAACAAAGTTAGCTACACGAGTTTCATAAATTCCACCAAACAAATCTCCAGTTAAACTATTAAGATGCAGCCTACGTGCAACAATAGCCCCCAAGTTGTATTGTTTATCTCCTAATACAACACTCTTGAGAACACTAAGATCGGGAACACACATGTGACATGCCTCATCCTTACCGTTAATTCATCTACCCACGAAGAGAGCAAAATAATGTATGGCAGGAAAATGAATGCTCCCTATGGTAGCTTGTGTTATTTCTCTAGATTCCCCCATAGTGATACTAGCAATAATGTATGGCATGAACTATGGTTTGGCAAGAAACCTAAGCTATAGTTTGGCAAGAAACCTAAGCTATAGTTTCTTAAAGTTTGAGGTTGCGATGCTTATGTGAAAAAGCTTCAGCCTGATAAGCTCGAACCCAAATCGAAGAAGTGCGTCTTCATAGGATACCCAAAAGAAAATGTTGGTACACCTTCTATCACAGATCCAAAGGCAAGATCTTTCTTGATAAGAATGGATCCTTTCTAGAGAAGGAGTTTCTCTCGAAAGAAGTGAGTGGGAGGAAAGTAGAACTTGATGAGGTAGTTGTACCTTCTCCCGAATTGGAAAGTAGTTCATCACAGAAATCAGTTCTAGTGATTCCTACACCAATTAGTGAGGAAGCTAATGATGAAGATCATGAAACTTCAGATCAAGTTACTACCGAACCTCGTAGGTCAACCAGCGTATAATCCGCACCAGACTGGTATGGTAATCCTTTCTGGAAGTCATGTTATTAGACCATGATGAACCTACAAACTATGAGGAAGCGATGATGAGCCCAGATTCCGCGAAATGGCTTTAGGCCATGAAATCTGAGATGGGATCCATGTATGAGAACAAAGTATGGACTTTGATTGACTTGCTCGATGATCGGCGAGCCATTGAGATAAAATGGATCTTCAAGAGGAAGACAGACACTGATAGTAGTGTTACTACCTACAAAGCTCGAATTGTCGCAAAAGGTTTTTGACAAGTTCAAGGTGTTAACTACGATGAGAGTTTCTCACTCGTATCTATGCTTAAAGTCTGTTCGAATCATGTTAGCAATTGCCGCATTTTATGAAATTTGGCAAGCGGATGTCAAATTGCATTCCTTAATGGATTTCTTAAAGAAGAGTTGTATATGACGCAACCAGAAGGTTTTGTCAATCCGAAAGGTGCTAACAAAGTGTGTAAGCTCCAGTGATCCATTTATGGACTGGTGCAAGCATCTCGGAGTTGGAATGTACGCTTTGATAGTGTGATCAAAGCATATGGTTTTACACAGAATTTTGGAGAAGCCTGTATTTACAAGAAAGTGAGTGGGAGCTCTGTAGCATTTCTAATATTATATGTGGATGACATATTGTTGATTGGAAATAATACATATTTATGGATAGCATAAAAGGATACTTGAATAAGATTTTTTCAATGAAAGACCTCAGTGAAGCTACTTACATATTAGGCATCAATATCTATAAAGATAGAGCAAGACGCTTGATAAGACTTTCGATGAGTACATACCTTTATAAGATTTTGAAGTAGTTCAAAATGGATCAGTCAAAGAAGTAGTTCTTGCCTGAGTTGTAAGGTGTGATATTGAGTAAAGACTCAAAACCCGACGACGACAGAAAATCAAAAGAGAATGATAAGTCATTCCCTATGCCTCAGCCATAGGTTCTATAAAGTATGCTATGCTGTGTACCAGACCTATTGTGCACCTCACCATGAGTTTGGCAAGAGGGTACAATAATGATCCAGGAGTGGATCACTGTACAACTGTCAAAATTATCCTTAGTGGAATAAGGACATGTTTCTCGGTTATGGAGGTGACAAAAAGTTCGTCGTAAAGGGTTACATTGATGCAAGCTTTGACACTGATCCATATGACTCTAAGTCTCAATCTAGATACATATTGAAAGTGGGAGCGATTTGCTAGACTAGCTCCATGTAGAGCATTGTAGACATAGAAAAATTTCAAAATACATACGACTCTGAATGTGGTAGACCCATTGACTAAACTTCTCTCACAAAACAAAACATGATCACTCTTTTGGTGTTAATCACATAGCGATGTGAACTAGATCATTGACTCTAGTAAACCCTTTGGGTATTAGTCACATGGAGATGTAAACTTATCACATAAAGATGTGAACTATTGGTGTTCAATCACATGGCAATGTGAACTAGATTATTGACTCTAGTGCAAGTGGGAGACTGAAGGAAATATGCCCTAGAGGCAATAATAAAGTTGTTATTTATATTTCCTTATATCATGATAAATGTTTATTATTCATGCTAGAATTGTATTAACCAGAAACTTAGTACATGTGTGAGTACATAGACAAAACAGAATGTCCCTAGTATGCATATACTTGACTAGCTCGTTAATCAAAGATGGTTAAGTTTCCTGACCATAGACATGTGTTGTCATTTGATGAACGGGATCACATCATTAGGAGAATGATGTGATGGACAAGACCCATATGTTAGCTTAGCATGTTGATCGTTCAGTTTCATTGCTATTGCTTTCTTCATGACTTATACATATTCCTTTGACTATGAGATTATGCAACTCCTGAATACCGGAGGAACACCTTGTGCACTATCAAATGTCACAACGTAACTGGGTGATTATAAATATGCTCTACAGGTGTCTTCGAAGGTGTTTGTTGGGTTGGCATAGATCGAGATTAGGATTTGTCACTCCGAGTACCGGAGAGGTATCTCAGGGCCCTCTCGGTAATGCACATCACTATAAGCCTTGCAAGCAATGTGACTAATGAGTTAGTTGCGGGATGATGTATTACTGAATGAGTAAAGAGACTTGCCGGTAACGAGATTGAACTAGGTATGATGATACCGACGATCGAATCCCGGGCAAGTAACATACCGATGACAAAGGGAACAACAGATGTTGTTATGTGGTTTGACTGATAAAGATCTTCGTAGCATATGTAGGAGCCAATATGAGCATCCAGGTTTCGCTATTGGTTATTGATCGGAGTTGTGCCTCGGTCATGTCTACATAGTTCTCGAACCTGTAGGGTCCGCACGCTTAACGTTTGATGACGATTTATATTATGAGTTATGTGATTTGATGACCGAAGTTTGTTCAGAGTCCCGGAAGAGATCACGGACATGACAAGGAGTCTCCAAATGGTTGAGAGGTAAAGGTCGATATATTGAAAGGCTATATTCGGACATCGGAATGGTTCTGAGTGATTCGGGTATTTTCGGAGTACTGGAGAGTTACGGGAATTCGCTAGGGGAAGTTAATGGGCCTTATTGGGCTTTAGTCGAGAGAGGGAAGAATGGCCACGAGGTGGCGCGCACCTCCCCCTGACGAAACCGAATTGGACAAGGGGTGGGGGCACGGCCCCCCCTTTCCTTCTCCCTCTCCCACCTTTCCTTCTTTCCTACTCCAAAAAGGAAAGGGAATCCTACTAGGACTTGGGAGTCCTAGTAGGACTCCCTACACTTGGCGCGCCCCTAGGAGGGCCAACCTCTCTCCCTCTCTCCTCTATATACGTGGGCAGGGGGCACGCCAAAGGCACTCAAAGATTTGTCTTAGCCATGTGCGGTGCCCCCCTCCATAGTTACACACCTCGGTCATATCGTCGTAGTGCTTAGGCGAAGCCCTGCGCCGGTAACTTCATCATCACCGTCGCCATGCCATCGTGCTGCCGGAACTCTCCCTTATCCTCAACTGAATCAAGAGCTCGAGGGACGTCATCGAGCTAAACGTGTACTAAACATTAACATACTTACGTTCGGTACTTGGATCGGTTGGATTGTGAAGACGTTCGACTACATCAACCGCATTACTAAACGCTTCCACTTTCGGTCTACGAGGGTACATGGACACACTCTCCCGTCTCGTTGCTATGTATCTCCTAGATAGATCTTGCGTGATCGTAGGTAAAAACATTGAATTACTGCATTCCCCAACAAGTGGAATGTACTAGATAGAGACCACATCCAGTACGCTGCAATGGATGCCTACCTTTGTTTCAATATCTACAAGGGTTGGATGAAGAGAGAGAGCCAAGTGTGCGGTTCAAGAAAAGAAGTATCGGCCAAGAGGAAGAGGGACAAGGACGAAGTCGCGCACGTGGACGAGGAGTCCGAGTAAGGTGGCAGTGTCGTTGCTCATGGTGGTTCTAATGCAGTGTCTACCGGATTAGTTGCTTAGTTTAATTTCAGGGTGCTTAGTTTTATTCGAGGGGTGTGTTGTGCTGAGCCCCCAACAGAACTATGTTATGTTCCTTCTTGTTACTTTAACTCTTCAGTACGTACATACTAGTATTTCTTACATTCCATCTTGTAGTTGGTAGTACTACCACTCGTTTCTTCACATTATAGACGTACAATATATATGGCCAACATCATATACCCAATAGTTTAGTTGTCAAAGAATTAAATAGGTATGCTAATTTCTTTAATAGACTTTAGCACCCCATCTAAGCATGTACTAGCTTTTTGAATAGTACTATATGCATAATTTGGCAACGAGCGCTCTCTATATGTACCACCTTTTTCTTTAATTTCATCTTGTTAGTTTTGCTCCATGGCGCAATCCATCAATACTACTACTGTACAAAAGTATACATTTAAAAGGCTAGAGGGAGGGGTAGTCTCGCTTGGTCGGTTTCATGAGAGGCGAGGGCCTTTGTGATTTGACGGCTCATTACTGCTAGAAGGCAGGGCCTTGTAATTTGACTGCTCGTATAAATGTTGTCGACAACCTGAGGAGGAGCAAAGAATCATGTGGTATACTCAAGTTTTCCACTGGAGTACTAGTACGGTAGAGGAGCACGAAACACGGCAGCCTAGTGCGATATGGCGATAAAAAATGATCTAATTTTCTAGTCATCGATCCCATGGTACCACTCATCGTTAGCATTGTTCTATTCATGCCTCGCACAGAACATGACACGTGCGGCGAAACACTTGAAGCAAAAGAAGAAACACATGAGCAAAAGAAGAAGGAAGATTACCCCCCCCCCCCAAATAAGGAAGACGCGCACACAAGTCTGGGGCGCTGCTCTCTACTACATTAAGGGTTGCTGGCCGCGGAGTCGTAACTGCTTCTTGATCACCTCCACAACCTCCATCTCCTCGCACATCTCCTCTGCCATCTTCTTCATTCTGTTCATGATGCGGGATTTCTCGGCACGAGCCTTCATCATCTGTTCCACGGTCGCATTACATGCCTTGACAGCAGCCGGGTGCTCGATGCGGAGCTTTGCCAACTCTTCCTTCTGTTCCATGACGAGGGCGTGCAACATATTCACCGATGAACTACTCTTCTCATGCAGCTTCTTATAGCCAGCGTTCTCCTCCTTTAGCAGGATGAGCTTGTGGCGTAGCTTCGCCTTGTCCTCCTGAAGTTGCAGGATTTCACCGGTTTCCTTCTTATCCGAGGCAATGCTTTTCTTCAGCAGCATCACCAAGCCAGCGATCAACTCCCCCTGCTTATTGAGCTCAGCAGGCATGTCGTCAAAGCTCTCCTTCAGCAACTCCACCAAGCCGTCGATGAAATCCTTCTGTTTATTGAGCTGATCGGGCATGTCATCGAGGGATAACGACTCCAGCGCCGCCAGCTTGGCATGTTCACCTTCACGGCTAGGGCGGTCCTGGGAGCCCTTGCCTGCCCGTGAGACATTTTTTGAGGTCTCTGCGAGGCGGAGAGCCCTCTCATTTTTTCCCGTGGCCTTGGTTGCCGCTCCATAGTAACGAATAGTTCTCGACCTAGAGCTCTGCACACCGGTCATGGAAAGGACAGACAAACAAGAAAGACTTATGGGGAGGAAGGTAGAGTGATTTTCAACTAGGTAGTTCCCCTTTTTATAACCTAGTACTAGCACTAGTACTAAAACCTGCATAGTGGGAACATGTTCAGGTTTGATATGTACTAGGTGTGAGTAGGTTTGCACTTAATCATAGCATGGTAGTACTACTTTGGAATGTGATGGGAACAAGCTAAAGATTAATTGATGGTTTTGGTTTCAAGGCCCGAAACGGCTTCTGATGAATTTCCTGGAACATAAATTTCAAGTACTACTACTTAAATGTGGTCACACAAGTCAGTGATGTAACTGTTCGTACATGTCAGACCAAGCCGATGTGTGTCCCTTCGGTGAGACGCGGGTCTGACTGGCCGTCTATTGGTGCGAGCGACCGTAAGTATTACGCGATGGAGAATTCTGGTTGTGGCTTCAGGTGATTGTCACGACCAAACATTCACAAACTAGTGATAAATCAATTACTACCATGTTTTTCCAAATGACCAAGTATTTTCACAGGAGTACAATACATGTAGATGGAGTGATTGTCACGGTTGCAAACTGCCATGGCGCCACAAGTTCACTGCAGCAGCAACCGAGTAGGTCACTGCATCACTGGCGGGGAAGGAGGGCATCTCACCTCACCTACGATGCATGCCCAGCGGCGCCGCCGTAGCTGGTCCCGCGATTTGTCTTCTCCTACCGCCCATTTGAACAGTTGCACCGGCTGCTCATGCCATTCCGTAGGCATGCATGTTCTTTCCTCCGTAGTCGACTCCATGAATATGATCTCTACCATTAGCCCTAGCTCGAAATCAACACGACGCTACCAGATGCTGACATCCCTCAGCATCTCTCCCCTGAGATCGACTTGCGCCTTCGCCTTGTGCTTTGCCAGGCGTAGCTCCTTCGAACTTGTCTCCAATTGATGTGACGCTTCCTTGATCCGATTTGCCCTTGATGCCCAACACCTGAAAGGCAGCCCTGGCATGTCCTCCGGTGCCACTGATCTGTGATTCCAGAGCAATGGATCCCCTCTAAAACACATGTGGGTTTCTCTCAAAGGCGGCAGTGCTGCGGGCCGCAGCGAGAGGGCAGCCCGCGAGATCCTGGGATCTAAGGGATTATCCATGGCGGGATCTGGTGGGCGAGGTGGGGAGGCGAGCGTAGGCGTTGGGAGAGCCCTACAAGGCTAAGATAACGATAGGACTACTCCACCCCGTCCATAATTAAATACAAAGGCCACCAACAGTAACCCAGACAAAAATTGATCATCCTGCCCGCGTCCTGTTTTATTGGCCCCTTTTTTTTGTGCCAATTTTTGACCAAAAATTTTAACTAACAAAATGTCAATGCATGTCACCAAAAATTATATCATTGGAATCACATTTGAACATAGTTTTCGATGACACTAATTTTTATGACATGCATAAATATTGCATTACTTAAAATTATGGTAAAATATTGGCACCAAATATGAAGGAGACCAATGGAAGTAGCAACCCATGATTTAGCTACTCGCATGCACGCAGTGGAGTAGTAATGTCTTTCTCAACTACTTCCTCCCTCACGCCCACTCCAATTTGCATGCACTATATTAATTGGCCATCAATGAAGTGAACAATTTTACACGCGTCAAATTATCACATGGGGTGGATCTTCCTACAAAAATGTGTCCCACCGTGTACCCGTGTGTGCGTGTGAGGGAATGAGTGCGTGCGTGCACATCTTCGCTTCGTGCATGTACTACTAGTGTGCGTGAGAGAGGACGAGTACATTCTTCTGGAACCAGCAGCACGTCACTGTGATCAATCCACACAAGGAGGTTGCGACAACGCCTCCACATGTGCCACGTGGCTTCATGGATGCCCTGACATCATTTTAATCATAATATATTAACTAAAAAAGGAGTGACACTGTGTAGCGTGCCATTGGAATTCTAATTTACATGTTTTGCACATACTGGAAGTACTAGTAAGGTACACGTGCATTGCACACATGAGATTCGGCAACCAAATTATGAATAAATACCACACTATAGCATGTAAGCTTTGAGTCATATATGCATGTTGTAGACGTTCGTTTGATTCTTATAGTTCATCTCATTCAAAATCAATTAGTTTTTATAAAAAGTACATCTATTTTATGATTCATGGAATTGTGCGTTGTAAGGCATAAAGTAAAAACAAATAACATCAATTCAACTAGAAAAAAGTTTGGGCAGTTATGATACGGATGGATTCTAGAACAAAGGAGAAGTATTTGTGTTTTGAGGTTTGTGCATTATGCTTAAGTTCAACCATGGAGTCTTCTAGATTGTACATCTGGCAGAATCTGGTGGAATGTAGATGATATCCAATGGCCAGTAGTGCCCGGATTTGCCATCTCTCCACCGTCTGATTGGCTTCATCCAACGACCATCTTTGAAATTTATTTGCACTCAATATAGGGGTATAGATATAGATATATAGGTATAGATATAGATGTTGGGGAAGGTAGTACTTTCAAAAAAAATTCCTACGCACATGCAAGATCATGGTGATGCATATCAACGAGAGAGGAGAGTATCATCCACGTACCCTCGTAGACCGTAAGCGGAAGCGTTATGAGAACGCGGTTGATGTAGTCGTACGTCTTCACGATCGGGCCGATCCAAGTACCGGACGTATGGCACCTTCGAGTTCAGCACACGTTCATATCAATGACGTCCCACAAACTCTGATCCAGTAGAGCTTCACAGGAGAGTTCCGTCAGCACGACGGCCTGATGACGGTGATGATGTTGCTACCGACGCAGGGATTCACCTAAGCACCGCTACGATATGATCGAGGTGGATTATGGTGGAGGGGGGCACCGCACACGGCTTGGAACAATCATCTTGTGTGTCCTAGGGTGCCCCCTGTCCCCGTATATAAAGGAGCAAGGGGGGAGGCGGGCCGACCCTTGCAGGGCACGCCAGGAGGAGGAGTCCTCCTCCTAGTAGGAGTAGGACTCCCCTTTCCTACTCCTAGTAGGAGGGGAAAGGAAGGAGGAGAGGGAGAGGGAAAGGGGGCCGCCGCCCCCCTTCCCTAGTCCAATTCGAACCAGAGGGGAGGGGGCGCGCGGCCTACCCAGGCAGGCCCTCTCTCTCCACTAAGGCCCATGTGGCCCATTACTTCTCCCGGGGGGTTCCGGTAACCCTCCGGCACTCCAGTTTTCTCCGAAATCACCCAGAACACTTACGGTATCCGAATATAGTCGTCCAATATATTAATTTTTATGTCTCAACCATTTCGAGACTCCTCGTCATGTCCGTGATCACATCCGGGACTCCAAACTACCTTCTGTACATCAAATCACATAAACTCATAATACTGATCGTCACCAAACGTTAAGCGTGCGGACCCTATGGGTTCGAGAACTATGTAGACATGACCGAGACACGTCTCCAGTCAATAACCAATAGCAGAACCTAGATGCTCATATTGGCTCCTACATATTCTACGAAGATCTTTATCGGTCAAACCGCATAACAAAATACGTTGTTCCCTTTGTCATCGGTATGTTACTTGTCCGAGATTCGATCGTCGGTATCTCAATACCTAGCTCAATCTCGTTACCGGCAAGTCTCTTTACTCGTTCCGTAATGCATCACCCTGCAACTAACGCATTAGTTGTATTGCTTGCAAGGCTTATAGTGATGTGCATTACTGAGAGGGCCCAGAGATACCTCTCCGACAATCGGAGTGACAAATCCTAATCTCGATCTATGCCAACTCAACAAGTACCATCGGAGACACCTGTAGAGAACCTTTATAATTACCTAGTTACGTTGTGACGTTTGGTAGCACGCAAAGTGTTCCTCCGGTAATCGGGAGTTGCATAATCTCATAGTCATAGGAACATGTATAAGTCATGAAGAAAGCAATAGCAGTAAACTAAAACGATCAAGTGCTAAGATAACGGAATGGGTCAAGTCAATCACATCATTCTCCTAATGATGTGATCCCGTTTATCAAATGACAACTCATGTCTATGGTTAGGAAACATAACCATCTTTGATCAATGAGCTAGTCAAGTAGAGGCATACTAGTGACACTCTGTTTGTCTATGTATTCACACATGTATTATGTTTCCGGTTAATACAATTCTAGCATGAATAATAAACATTTATCATGAAATAAGGCAATAAATAATAACTTTATTATTGCCTCTAGGGCATATTTCCTTCAGTCTCCCACTTGCACTAGAGTCAATAATCTAGATTACACAGTAACACCCATGGAGCCTTGGTGCTGATCATGTTTTGCTCGTGAGAGAGGCTTAGTCAATGGGTGTGCAACATTCAGATCAGTATGTATCTTGCAAATCTCTATGTCTCCCACCTGGACTTGATCGCGGATGGAATTGAAGCGTCTCTTGATGTGTTTGGTTCTCTTGTGAAATCTGAATTCCTTTGCCAAGGAAATTGCACCAGTATTGTCACACAAGATTTTCATTGGACCCAATGCACTAGGTGTGACACCTAGATCGGATATGAACTCCTTCATCCAGACTCCTTCATTTGCAGCTTCCGAAGCAGCTATGTACTCTGCTTCACACGTAGATCCCACCACGACGCTTTGTTTAGAACTGCTCCAATTGACAGCTCCACCTTTAAATATAAACACGTATCCGGTTTGCGATTTAGAATCGTCCGGATCAGTGTCAAAGCTGGCATCGACGTAAACATTTACGATGAGCTCTTTGTCACCTCCATAAACGATAAACATATCCTTAGTCCTTTTCAGGTATTTCAGGATGTTCTTGACCGCTGTCCAGTGATCCAACCCCGGATTACTTTGGTACCTCCCTGCTAAACTAATAGCAAGGCACCAATCAGGTCTGGTACACATCATTGCATACATTATAGAGCCTATGGCTGAAGCATAGGGAACACTTTTCATTTTCTCTCTATCTTCTGTAGTGGTCGGGCATTGAGTCTTACTCAACTTCACACCTTGTAACACAGGCAAGAACCCTTTCTTAGCTTGATCCATTTTGAAATTCTTCAGAACTTTATCAAGGCATGTGCTTTGTGAAAGTCCAATTAAGCGTCTTGATATATCTCTATATATCTTGATGCCCAATATATAAGCAGCTTCACCGAGGTCTTTCATTGAAAAACTCTTATTCAAGTATCCTTTTATGCTATCCCGAAATTCTATATCATTTCCAATCAACAATATGTCATCCACATATAATATTAGAAATGCTATAGAGCTCCCACTCACTTCCTTGTAAATACAGTCTTCTCCAAAAGTCTGTATAAAACCATATGCTTTGATCACACTATAAAAACGTTTATTCCAACTCCGAGAGGCTTGGACCAGTCCATAAATGGATCATTGGAGCTTGCACACTTTGTTAGCACACTTTGTATCGATAAAACCTTCAGGTTGCATCATATACAACTCTTCTTCCAGAAATCCATTCAGGAATGCAGTCTTCACATCCATTTGCCAAATTTCATAATCATAAAATGCGGCAATTGCTAACATGATTCGGATGGACTTAAGCATCGCTACGGGTGAGAAGGTATCATCGTAGTCAACTCCTTGAACTTGTCGAAAACCTTTCGCAACAAGTCGAGCTTTGTAGACAGTAATGTTACCGTCAGCGTCAGTCTTCTTCTTGAAGATCCATTTATTCTCGATGGCTTGCCGATCATCGGGCAAGTCAACCAAAGTCCACACTTTGTTCTCATACATGGATCCCATCTCAGATTTCATGGCCACAAGCCATTTTGCGGAATCTGGGCTCATCATCGCTTCCTCATAGTTCGTAGGTTCGTCATGGTCAAGTAACATGACTTCCAGAACAGGATTACTGTACCACTCTGGTGCGGATCTTACTCTCGTTGACCTACGGAGTTTGCTAGTAACTTGATTTGAAGTTTCATGATCATCATCATTGGCTTCCTCACTAATTGGTGTAGGTGTCATAGGAACCGGTTTCTATGATGGACTACTTTCCAATAAGGGAGCAGGTACAGTTACCTCATCAAGTTCTACTTTCCTCCCACTCACTTCTTTCGAGAGAAACTCCTTCTCTAGAAAGGATCCATTCTTAGCAACAAATGTCTTGCCTTCGGATCTGTGATAGAAGGTGTACCCAACAGTCTCCTTTGGGTATCCTATGAAGAGACATTTCTCCGATTTAGGTTCGAGCTTATCAGGTTGAAGCTTTTTCACATAAGCATAGCAACCCCAAACTTTAAGAAACGACAACTTTGGTTTCTTGCCAAACCATTGTTCATAAGGCGTCGTCTCAACGGATTTAGATGGTGCCCTATTTAACGTGAATGCAGCTGTCTCTAAAGCATAACCCCAAGACGATAGCGGTAAATCAGTAAGAGACATCATAGATCGCACCATATCTAGTAAAGTACGATTACGACGTTCGGACACACCATTACGCTATGGTGTTCCGGGTGGCGTAAGTTGCGAAACTATTCCGCATTGTTTCAAATGAAGACCAAACTCGTAACTCAAATATTCTCCTCCACGATCAGATCGTAGAAACTTTATTTTCTTGTTACGATGATTTTCCACTTCACTCTAAAATTCTTTGAACTTTTCAAATGTTTCAGACTTATGTTTCATCAAGTAGATATACCCATATCTGCTCAAATCATCTGTGAAGGTGAGAAGATAATGATACCCGCCGCGAGCCTCAACATTCATCGGACCACATACACCAGTATGTATGATTTCCAACAAATCTTTTGCTCGCTCCATAGTTCTGGAGAACGGTGTTTTAGTCATCTTGCCCATGAGGCATAGTTCGCAAGTACCAAGTGATTCATAATCAAGTGATTCCAAAAGTCCATCAGAATGGAGTTTCTTCATGCGCTTTACACCAATATGACCTAAACGGTAGTGCCGCAAATAAGTTGCACTATCATTATCAACTCTGCATCTTTTGGCTTCAACATTATACATATGTGTATCACTACTATCGAGATTCCTTAAAAATAGACCACTCTTCAAGGGTGCATGACCATAAAAGATATTACTCATATAAATAGAACAACCATTATTCTCTGATTTAAATGAATAACCGTCTCGTATCAAACAAGATCCAGATATAATGTTCATACTCAACGCCGGCACCAAATAACAATTATTCAGGTCTAAAACTAATCCCGAAGGTAGATGTAGAGGTAGCGTGCTGACGGCGATCCCATCGACTTTGGAACCATTTCCCACGTGCATCGTCACCTCGTCCTTAGCCAATGTTCGCTTAATCCGTAGTCTCTGTTTCGAGTTGCAAATATTAGCAACAGGACCAGTATCAAATACCCAGGTGCTACTGTGAGCTTTAGTAAGGTACACATCAATAACATGTATATCACATATACCTTTGTTCACCTTGCCATCCTTCTTATCCACCAAATACTTGGGGCAGTTCCGCTTCCAGTGACCAGTCCCTTTGTAGTAAAAGCACTCAGTCTCAGGCTTAGGTCCAGACTTGGGTTTCTTCTCTTGAGAAGCAACTTGTTTGCCATTCTTCTTGAAGTTCCCTTTCTTCTTCCCTTTACCCTTTTTCTTGAAATAGGTGGTCTTGTTGACCATCAACACTTGATGCTCCTTCTTGATTTCTACCTCCATTGCCTTTAGCATTGCGAAGAGCTTGTGAATTGTCTTATCCATCCCTTGCATGTTATATTTCATCACGAAGCTCTTGTAGCTTGGTGGCAGTGATTGAAGAATTCTGTCAATGACACTATCATCCGGAAGATTAACTCCCAGTTGAATCAAGTGATTGTTATACCCAGACATTTTGAGTATATGTTCATTGACAGAACTATTCTCCTCCATCTTGCAACTGTAGAACTTATTGGAGACCTCATATCTCTCATTCTGGGCATTTAATTAAAATATTAACTTCAACTCCTGGAACATATCATATGCTCCATGACATTCAAAACATCGTTGAAGTCCCGGTTCTAAGCCATAAAGCATGGCACACTGAACTATCGAGTAGTCATCAGCTTTGCTTTGCTAGACGTTCATAACATCTGGT
Source organism: Triticum urartu (assembly GCF_003073215.2). Lineage (NCBI taxonomy): Eukaryota > Viridiplantae > Streptophyta > Magnoliopsida > Poales > Poaceae > Triticum > Triticum urartu. Next base: position 198,665,215 of record NC_053022.1, read on the forward strand.
TTAGCTCCCGCAGCAGGTTTGGCACCTACCGGTGCTTCCAGGACGTAATTCTTCTGTGCAGCAATGAGGATAATCCTCAAGTTACAGACCCAGTCCGTGTAATTGCTACCATCATCTTTCAACTTTGCTTTCTCAAGGAATGCATTAAAATTCAACGGAATAACAACACGAGCCATCTATCTACAACAACATAGACAAGCAAAATACTATCAGGTACTAAGTTCATGATAAATTAAAGTTCAATTAATCATATTTAAGAACTCCCACTTAGATAGACATCCCTCTAATCATCTAAGTGATCACGGGATCCGAATCAACTAAACCATGACTGATCATCATGTGAAATGGAGTAGTTTTCAATGGTGAACATCACTATGTTGATCATATCTACTATATGATTCATGCTTGACCTTTCGGTCTTAGTGTTCTGAGGCCATATCTGCATATTCTAGGCTCGTCAAGTTTAACCCGAGTATTTCTGCGTGTGCAAAACTGGCTTGCACCCATTGTATGTGAACGTAGAGCTTATCACACCCGATCATCATGTGGTGTCTCGGCACAACGAACTTTGGCAACAGTGCATACTCAGGGAGAACACTTGTACCTTGAAATTTAGTGAGAGATCATATTATAATGCTACCGGCAAACAAGCAGAATAAGATGCATAAATGATAAACATCACATGCAATCAATATAAGTGATATGATATGGCCATCATCATCTTGTGCCTTTGATCTCCATCTCCAAAGCACCGTCATGATCACCATCGTCACCGGAGCGACACCTTGATCTCCATCATAGCATCATTGTCGTCTCGCCAAATATTGCTTCTACGACTATCGCTACCGTTTAGTGATAAAGTAAAGCAATTACAGGGCGATTGCATTGCATACAATAAAGCGACAACCATATGGCTCCTGCCAGTTGCCGATAACTCCGTTACAAAACATGATCATCTCATACAATAAAATATAGCATCATGCCTTGACCATATCACATCACAACATGCTCTGCAAAAACAAGTTAGACGTCCTCTACTTTGTTGTTGCAAGTTTTACGTGGCTGCTACGGGATGAGCAAGAACCGTTCTTACCTACGCATCAAAACCACAACGATATTTCATCAAGTTAGTGCTATCTTAACCTTCAACACGGACCGTGCATAGTCACACTCGGTTCAACTAAAGTTGGAGAAACCGACACCCGCCAGCCACCCGTGTGCAAATCACGTCGGTAGAACCAGTCTCGCGTAAGCGTACGCGTAATGTCGGTCCGGGCCGCTTCATCCAACAATACCGCCGAACCAAAGTATGACATGCTGGTAAGCCGTATGACTTGTATCGCCCACAACTCACTTGTGTTCTACTCGTGCATATAACATCTATGCATAAACCTGGCTCTGATACCACTATTAGGGAACATAGTAATTTCAAAAAATTTCCTACGCACACGCAAGATCATGGTGATGCATAGCAACGAGAGAGGAGATTATCGTCCATGTACCCTCGTAGATCGTAAGCGAAAGCGTTATGAGAACGCGGTTGATGTAGTCGTACGTCTTCTCGATCCGACCGATCCAAGTACCGAACGTACGTCACATCCGAGTTCAGCACACATTCAGCTCACTGACGTCCCACTCACTCTGATCCAGTAGAGCTTCACAGGAGAGTTCCGTCAGCACGATAGTGTGATGATGGTGATGATGTTGCTACCGACGCAGGGCTTCGCCTAAGCACCGCTACGATATGATCGTGGTGGATTATGGTGAAGGGGGGCACCGCACATGGCTTGGAACAATCAACTTGTGTGTCCTAGGGTGCCCCTGCCCCCGTATATAAAGGAGCAAGGGGGAGGCCGGCCGGCCCTTGCAGGGCGCGCTAGGAGGAGGAGTCCTCCTCCTAGTAGGAGTAGGACTCCCCTTTCCTACTCCTACTAGGAGGGGGAAAGGAAGGAGGAGAGGGAGAAGGAAAGGGGGGCGCCGCCCCCCTTCCCTAGTCAAATTCGGACCAGAGGGGGAGGGGGCGCGCGGCCTGCCCAGGCAGGCCCTCTCTCTCCACTAAGGCCCATGTGGCCCATTACTTCTCTCGGGGGTTCCGGTAACCCTCCGGCACTCTGGTTTTCTCCGAAATCACCCGAAACACTTACGGTATCCGAATATAGTCATCCAATATATTAATCTTTATGTCTCGACCATTTTGAGACTCTTCGCCATGTCCGTGATCACACCCGGGACTCCGAACTACCTTCGGTACATCAAATCACATAAACTCATAATACCGATCGTCACCAAACATTAAGCGTGCGGACCCTACGGGTTCGAGAACTATGTAGACATGATAGAGACACGTCTCCAGTCAATAACAAATAGTAGAACCTAGATGCTCATATTGGCTCCTACATATTCTAAGAAGATCTTTATCGGTCAAACCGCATAACAACATACGTTGTTCCCTTTGTCATCGGTATGTTACTTGCCCGAGATTCGATCGTCGGTATCTCAATACCTAGCTCAATCTCGTTACCGACAAGTCTCTTTACTTGTTCCATAATGCATCATCCCACAATTAACTCATTAGTTGTATTGCTTGCAAGGCTTATAGTGATGTGCATTACTGAGAGGGCCCAGAGATACCTCTCTGACAATCGGAGTGACAAATCCTAATCTCGATCTATGCCAACTCAACAAGTACCATCGGAGACACCTATAGAGCACCTTTATAATCACCCAGTTACGTTGTGACATTTTGTAGCACATAAAGTGTTCCTCCGGTAATCGGGAGTTGCATAATTTCATAGTCGTAGGAACATGTATAAGTCATGAAGAAAGCAATAGCAGTAAACTAAAACGATCAAGTGCTAAGCTAACGGAATGGGTCAAGTCAAGCACATCATTCTCCTAATGATGTGATCCCGTTTATCAAATGACAAATCATGTCTATGGTTAGGAAACATAACCATCTTTGATCAACGAGCTAGTCAAGTAGAGGCATACTAGTGACACTCTGTTTGTCTATATATTCACACATGTATTGTGTTTCCAGTTAATACAATTCTAGCATGAATAATAAACATTTATCATGAAATAAGGAAATAAATAATAAGTTTATTATTGCCTCTAGGGCATATTTCCTTCAATAGACTAGTTTGGCACATCATCTACGGGCTTTCTACACGCTCATTTTTTGTACAAATGTGCTCCACCATGCACCCGCGCGTTTGTTTGTGGGAACGAGTGCGTGTGTGCACCTCTTCTCTTTCACACACGTAGTCCATGTGTGTGAGATATGCTAGGATATGGTGAGGGAATACGTGTCAATGCAATTTGTGTGAAGGAGAGGCCTATATACATACATGTATGTGCATGGGGCCGGGGTGATATACGAGAAGGGAGGGGAGGGTCGACTGCGCGAGATATCGATAGAGACAGATAGATGGAAGAGCTCTACAAGCGTACAAGCACTAGGATATGGGGAGGGGGATGGAAGATGGTGCGAGGGTCCAAGTGGAGGGAGACTATGAAGGAGTGCACAAGTGCGAGATCAATATTTAAAGAGAGGGGGCGAGTGCGCAGTTGCGTGCAGTGGCAGAGCCATGAAAAATAAATGAGCCAGGGGGAAAGCATTGCTAATCCTTTATGGGGAGGGTGAATTCATCAACTTAAACCATTTTAACAGCAATTGATCTACTGATCACATTCATATTAGCCTCAATATATAGTGATGTTTGGGGGGGGGGGCAGGGCCCTTGCCGCCCCTGTCTTCGCCACTGTGCGCGCGTCTGAGAGATTAAGCAGAAGGCATGGATGATGGATATATAATGTGGGTCTATTAGCTATGTAATCCTATAGATAGAGGTATAGATTGATCGATGTGTACGTGGGAAAGAGGGTGAGACCTAACTAGATATATAGATCGATCGGTTTATGTGGAAAACTGGGAAAGACCTAGCTATATATACACACAAATAGAGGAACATCGATCGTTGCACATTCATGTGAGAGATAAACAATGCCCAAAGTGATTAAGAGGGGGAGGGGTGTGTGTGTGTGTGCATGCATGGGAGACCGACCTGAAGAAAATTATTGCATGTGTGCGATGGATAATGCCGAGTGGTAGTGTATAACATCCCAAAATTCTAAATTTTGGAATGTTATATTAAATAAATAGTTTTGATTGTAAATTTGATTGTTTGTGTGATTGATTGTATGAAATTGAGTGGAATTTTATACTTTTTGAAATTTGAATGAGAGGGAATAAAAGGACTTTCCCAAAACTTTCATCTTTGCATTTTGATCTCCATGAATTCAAATTCATTTCATCACAAAAAACCCTAAAGTGAGGATAATATGACTTCTTCCATTCAAAGAAATGAAAAGGGATTTGAATGATTTGAATTCCATTTGAAAATATTTCAAATTCAGAAACTTTATGCAACTCAATGATTTTCATGAGAGAAGATAAAATGACTTCTTCAAATCATATGAAATATGAGTTGAAAGTTTAAAAGAATCAAATTTAAAGTCCATTTGAAGGTATTTTTAAAACCATTTTTAATTTGGAGTTATTTGGTTTTATTCAAATTATTTTTATCCAAAAATAAAATAAATGGAAATAATGGTAAAATGATTCCCTTCAATGGAAAATTAGGAGAATAAAAATTTGACATCATTTTGGTATTTTATAAATGATTTTTATTGGGTTTTATTTCAACAACAACACTGTTTGACTTTTGTGAATTTTTGTGTATTTTATTTGCCTCTTAAAATAAGTTCACATTTTAGGAAATCTTTTTCTGAAAATTTTGATATATTATTTGTCTATGTATGATTTTTATTTATTCACTTTTTGTATTAGTTTTTTTCTTTGTTTGGTTGTTTGTTTTTTAAAAGCCAAAACTGGTCGAAGCCACTTAGGCCCACCTCTCCTTCTCTCTCTCCCCTGCCCATCTCACCCTCAGTCCACGTCCGAGCGCCATGCGAGCGCCGAAACGCTACGCACTGATCGCCCGATCCCTCGCTCTCTCTTCTGCGGACGCCGACAGGCGGGCCCGGCCCCTCTTTTTCTTCCTCTGCATGCAACGACGCACTAGAGCGTGTTCGACTGCCACCGGAATCCCAGAGATCTTGGGATCGTGATCCCCGATCTGCCCCCTCCTCCAAGCACCCCTTGTCCTATATAAGCCGCCCTCCCTCGTCTGTTTCCACCCCTAAAGACGCTCCAACCCCTCTCCCCCGCCCGTACTGCCTCGCCGGAGCCCGAACTCCGCCGCCATGCCATTGCTGCCGCAGCACTCAACCCCGACCACCTTGCCGCCACCTGAGATCACCACCTTAACCCCCTCGCTCGTGCGCATCTCCTCGTGCCCTCGCCCTCGCCCGAAACCCACTGGAGCGCCGTCATCTGCCGACACCCGAACGCCATCACCGCCTCAACCTCACCACCGTCCTCCTTCGACGTCCCCGAGATCCACCTGGACCACCACCATGATCACCTTCGTCCGCTACATCCTCCCGACGAGTTCACCGAGCTCGCCAACGACCGGAGCGCTGTCCCCGTCAACCACCGAAGCCGGAGCACCTCGCTGGAGCTCATCCGCCGCTGCTGTAAGCTCTCACCTCTCCCTACACCGTCCGATCTAAAATAAACGCCCTAGATTAGATCTACTTTGAACAGTTAGGTTTTTTACTAGATCAATGTAGCTTCGATTTATTTACGGTTTAGATCTAATCGGTTTAGCCGGTCGGTTTTTGTTTTACTAGCACATGTGGTTTTGTTAAGTATTGGCCAAGCGTAGTTTAGTTACCTAATGCCCATCTCTTAGCCTAGTAGCAGTAGGCCACGTAGCACTTTCCCGTTTTGTTTTATTTTATTTTATTTCGTTTCTGTTTCAAAAATAGAATAGTTCTGTTTTTAGAAAATCAATATCTTTTAGGGTTTTAATCCAAATTGAGTGATTCTTTTTTTTCTGTAGTTTCAAAATTTTAAGAAGTTTCTTCTTGTGCCTTTAGTTTCAAAATTGACTAATTTAAATTTGAATTTGATAAAATTTGTTCAAATCTCTAATTTGGTCATATTTTGAGTTTTACAAAGTATTTTTGATTGATTCTTTTTGCTATGGTTTTGTTATTGTTTTGTCTACCCAGTAGGATATAATGATTTATTTTAAACTATAGTTTTAGGTAAAACAATACTGTTTTAGTTCTAGCTTTGTTTTAGCCTTTTCTTTATAGTTTTAATTGTTTTTAAATTATTTTTTGTCACTTTTGACAAATTTAGTTTTGTTTCTGTTATTGAAAAGTAGACAAATTTATTCTTATTTTAGAATTTTATTTTATTTAGTTTTGTAGGAAAGCTTGTATAGGTCATAGTTAGAGTTTTATAAAAGCTTTTTATGTATTTCTTTTTGCTACTAAAAGTTTATGATAAATAATTTCTGTTAAATTAGTTGTTTACATTTTCTTTTCTGTTAATTTATTAGTTTAGTGTTTTAATTATTGTTAAGTTTTTACTTAGGACAAAACTATTTTGTGTTATGTCTTAGAGTTTTCTTTAGTAGTATTGTTGTGTAGTTTTCCATGGTTTTATTTGATGTCCCTTGTTGATTTGCATTTTATTTGTTGATTTTATTATGAGTTTTAGAATTGCTTGGTAGTATGTTTTCTTATATGAATGCTTTGTCTGATTAATATGGATTTTCAACGGAGTGTCGAATAGTTCTACCAAGTCATTATTCTGAGAGCATTATTATCTTCATCAAGTAATACCAGGAAAGTTCACTTTGACCATGCTTTTCATACCTATGTTTTTATTGCATTTAGTGTCATCTTTGCAACAACCCCTCCAGTTGTGATATTGAATCCTTATAGTTGAGTAGTATGCATGAGGTAGGAACCCATCACCTTGCTACCAAGCCCGGGACGTTGTTTAGTTTTAAATGCTACACTATAGTAGACAAGGTTGGTATGAGTGTTCGTGAGTGGTGCGAATAAGGAGGACTCTACGTCAATGACGACAAATTCATGATGGCATCTGCAAGGACTGCATCTTCAGGACCCCAAGACTCGAGACAAGAATTCAATACACACTACTGGGTGAAGGATGGTTTAGATGGGCACCCTAGAGCAACCAGTGGATGACCTGGGATGCATGGAGAAGCACCATGACATCTTGCGGAAAGCTTCACCCAGACTCAAAGAGATGGAAGAATACTTCATGCCCGGAAGCTTACCTGTGCAACCGCAAGTCATTATGGGCTCTGGCTTGGTTGACTTTAGTTGTGACTCTGGCTGGGACGGTCCTAGTAGATGTAGAACTATGGTAGGATAGGATGAGCACCGGACAGTGGTCAGTGGAACTCTTTGGAAGACCATGTTTCGGTTGTCTTGTTCTCAAACACCATGAAGTGCGAGAACGTAAAAAGAGGGATTAAAACTTGCGGGTGAAGTGTACAAACCTCTGCAGAGGGTTAAAACCTAATCGATTAGCCGTGTCCCCGGTTACGAACAATTTGAGCCTCCGGACTTGGATCTATCTTGGAACTCTCAACATCGGACTGATAACATAATTCTGGGAAACTTATGATGATTTGGGCTTTGGGACATCGGTTGGCGGAACCATGCCATGATAGAAAACTTTGTAATACAGACTCCTGATATTCCTTTGTTATACAAAAATAAAATTAGCTTTTACGCAAAAACCTCAGACACATAGCCACAAAGCCATATTGCATATAGAATAGGTTATCATCTGCTTTGTCTTATTGTGATCTTGCCAGTACATTCAATGTACTGACCTACATGGCTGCAACATCTGATGTTGTAGATATTTCTTCGTTGAGTAAGAGTTACGATACAGGGTTACGGTCTACACTCAACTTGCCGATGGCATTGATGGGACTCCACACCCATTTGGTTGTTTCCGCTGAGACTTATGAGGTATATATCAGTTTTACGTTATTTATACATGTGATTGCACTTTGATATATATGTTGATGTACTCTGTGTGCCAGCATACTGATCCAGGGATGGCACAGATACACAAAGACTTGATCGTCTGAGGTCGGGTCGCTATAGATATGGTATGAGAGCACATGTTGACTGTAGGACGTGACCCTAGAAATCGGAAAGCCCCTAGGATAGTTAATCTCTAAAAATTTAATATCAAAAGAATCCATTACTTCTCGTCTTTTCTGATTTTATCAAATAGTCCCTCTTACCTCAAATAGTTAGAATATACCATATCCCCTTTTGACCATTCGGAGGATCAACTGAAGCCACTCCAAGAAGGACAAGATATCAGAAAACTGATAACCACTTCAGAGTAAAGAGGATTTCACCATGCATTAGAAGATTCGAAGCTACAACAGTTGAAGACTTGGAAGACTTGAAGAATTTGAAGACTCCGAAGATTTATTTGACCTTTAGAAGACCAAACCCTTGTTATATACTTACGTTAGATGCGACGATTTGTGAGCTGTCATTTGTTTGATGTTTTTCCGACAGCCACAAAATAAAACCCGTTTCTTCCAAAACTATTGTTTGTATTGTGTGTATCTCACTCTATCTCCCGTATCTCATCCCAAAACCCTTGGACCCAATAGATGATGAATAAATATGGAGTTGTATTCCCAGGATCAATGACACAATCGGAGATAGCACAATGGATACGGAATATGGAAGATCGCATGAAGGAGCACCGTATTGAAGGAGAGTATATGGTGTTGCAACATGGCGAGAGATGCATCAAGATATACAAGGATGGAATGTAGCAAAAGCTTGGGAAGAATTCAAGACGATTCTATTGAGGTCTCGTCTTATCAAGAAGCCATGTGACCGTAAAATGAAGAAGAAAACTTGGGCATGCAAGATATGTGGAGAAATAGGACACACCCATGAGGAACACATGGATGGAAACCCTTATTGTGAGGAAAAACACCCAGAGGAAGAATGGCCAGCTAGGCAGGTGACTTGTTTCCTGTGTGAAGGAACTATGCACTACCCTGCTCAATGTCAGATTTACCCCAAGGTACAAGAAATTACCAAGCAGCGAAAAGAAGCCCCGAGGGAAAGTTTAGAAGAATCCGTGATGAAGGAAGTTACTCAAGATCCTAATGGAGAAGGCCTAAACAGATTTTTCTCCCAAACCTGCTATTCATGTGGAGAAGAAGGACATTTTTCACAGTATTGCACAAAGGAAAGCCAAGAGTATCTGGGACACTTCCCGACAGCAGAAGTGAAGTTTGACCATCAGGAAATAGAAGCTCTGGTCATTACGGAGACACTCAGGAAGAGAAAACAAAGGCATCCCCAGAACAACCCAAGTTCTGCGGAGAAGGACCTGAGTCATATCACGTGTTACAAGTGCAAGGATTTAGGCCATTACGCTGATAAATGTACAGAAAAGAAGCTAAAAATCAAAGGAGCCTACATAATCACAAAGAAGTCCCGAGACATGTCGGGAGTCATTTGTTTTTCGCTGCAAGGAAGCATGACATTTTGCTAGGGAATGTTCAGATTAGAAAAAGCTGGAGCTGAGTAGTCGATATTTTGATATGGATATTAAGAGTGGTAGAAAGAAATTTTATTTTCATAAGTTCAATGAGTTGAGTTATGTAATGGGTGCTCAGAGGTTGTAATGAATTCATGAAATTAGCAAAGTTAATGTGTCATGATTTCATACGTGGATTTTTTTGAGTTGTTACTCTATGAACAAAGATTTTAACCATTTTCTAGGATATGAGAAATATGGTCTATGGATGAAATTGTGCATTTCACTCTAAGGGGGTAGTACTCTGTGAGAACACTAGATTTATGGAAAGGAAAATGTATTCGACAGAGTGGAGTTTGGATGAATTAAGTTTAAGAATCTTATTTGATATATTGATTACCCCAAGAGTATGAAGGAATGAAGTAATGTCGGATATAAAGGAGGTGTAATGTTGGAATATGGAACAATACTAACTCGAAGGATGGGTTAAAGCTGTGCAAGTATTGAAGTGTGTCCATAACCCACAGGCCCAAGAATTAATAAGGATCAAGTATCCACTGAAAGAACAAATTTTGGGAATAAACTGCGATTTGAACAGCAGTCGTTCCTTAGGAGGTCATAATACGTCTCCAACGTATCTACTTTTCCTAATGCTTTTCCTCTTGTTTTGGACTCTAGTTTGCATGATTTGAATGAAACTAACCCCGGACTGACGCTGTTTTCAGCAGAACTACCACGGTGTTGTTTTTGTGTAGAAATAAAAGTTCTCGGAATGGAACGAAACTTTATGAGGAATTTTTATATAATAAAATAGAATTTCTGGAGCCAAGACCTACCGAAGGGGGGCACCTGGGTGGGCACAACCCACCAGGGCGCGCCCCCCTAACCTGGCGCGCCCAGGTGGGGTGTCCCCACCTGGTGGCCCCGCAGACCCTGATTCCAACTCCACAAATACCTATTTTTCCGAAAAAATCAAGGAGAAAGAATTATCGCGATCCACGAGACGGAGCCACCGTCACCTCATGTTCTTCATCGGGAGGCCAGATCTGGAGTCCGTTTGGGGCTCTGGAGAGGGGGATCTTCGTTCTTCATCATCACCAACCCTTCTCCATCGCCTATTCCATGATGCTCCCCACCGGGAGTGAGTAATTCCTTTGTAGGCTCACTAGTCGGTGAGGAGTTGGATGAGATTCATCATGTATTCGAGTTAGTTTTGTTAGGGCTTGATCCTTAGTATCCACTATGTTCTTAGATTGATGTTTCTATGACTTTGCCATGCTTAATGCTTGTCACTTTGGGCCCGGGTGCCATGATTTCAGATTTGAACCGTTATGTTATCACCATTATATCCATGTTCTAGATCCAATCTTGCAAGTTATAGTCACCTACTACGTGTTATGATCCTGCAACCCCGGAGTGACAGAAACCGGGACCACTCCCGGTGATGACCGTAGTTTGAGGAGTTCATGTATTCACCACGTGTTAATGCTTTGTTCTGGTTCTCTATTAAAAGGAGGCCTTGATATCCCTTAGTTTCCAATATGGACCCTGCTGCCACGGGAAGATAGGACAAAATATGTCATGCAAATTATTTCCATAAGCACGTATGACTATTTACGGAATACATGCCTACATTGTACTGACGAACTGGAGCTAGTGCTGTATCACCCTAGGTTATAACTGTCTCATGATGAATATCATCCAACAAGTCACCGATCCAATGCCTACGAATTTATCCTATATTGATTCTTGCTAAGTTACTACTGCTGTCATCACTGTTACACTTGCAAAAAAACTACTACTATCACTGTTACTGTTACTATTACTGTTACTGTTGCTACGTATAAAAACTATCATATTACTTTGCTACTGATCACTTTGTTGCAGACAATTAATCTCTAGATGTGGTTGAATTGACAAGTCAGCTGCTAATAACTTCAAAAATTCTTTGGCTCCCCTTGTGTCGAATCTATAAATTTGGGTTGAATACTCTACCCATGAAAACTGTTGCGATCCCCTATACTTGTGGGTTATCAAGACCTTTTTCTGGCGCCGTTGCTGGGGAGCATAGCTATATTAGTTGAATCACTTGGGATTATTATCATATTATCAGTATGAAGAATCTGAAGGATGCTAAGACTAAGATTTTCCCTCTAAGACGAGGGGAGCTAAGGAATTGCCATCCAGTTCTGCTTTAGATTCACCTTCTGTTATATGTAAACTTGCAACACCACCACATGCTATTAATTTTGATATGTTGCAAGTTATTGATGATGGTACTTCTACTATGGATAATGCTTATGATGATGCTAGTACCTTGCTTAATGATGATGTGCCACTTGGTGACTTCCTTGATAAACAAATTGGTGGAGTAATGCAACATGATGTTGTTGAATCTGATGATGAGCTTGAAACTGAAACTCCTGAAACACCTACTAGAACTAGCCCTCCTACATATGAATTTCCTAAGGTACCGGAAGGTTATGTTATGAGTGAAGAAACAACTAGAGATATTCTTGCTTGTAGAGATAGAGATGATCTAGATAAATTATTATGCAAGTATAAAGAAAAATCACTGAATGCTAGAATGAAATGTGATCCTAAGTTTGCTACTTCACCTATCTTTATTGATGATACGGATTATGAATTCTCTGTCGACCCAGAGTTAATTACTTTGGTTGAATTTGATCCTTTCCATGGTTATGAAACTGAAACTGTTGTGGCACATCTTACTAAGTTGAATGACATAGCCACCCTTTTTCTCATGATGAGAAAACTCGCTATTACTATATTCTCAAACTATTTCCTTTCTCATTAAAGGGTGATGCTAAATTTTGGTACAATACTCTTGCTCCTGGTTGTGTGCGTAGTCCCTAGGATATGATTTATTACTTCTCTGAAAAATATTTCCCTGCTCATAAGAAACAAGCTGCCTTGCAGGAAATATTTAACTTTGTTCAAATTAAAGAAGAGAGTCTCCCACAAGATTGGGGGAGGCTTTGCCAATTGCTTAATGCTTTGCCTGATCATCCTCTTAAGAAAAATGAAATACTTGATATCTTCTATAAAGGACTAACCGATGCTTCTAGGGACTTCCTAGATAGTTGTGCTGGTTGTGTTTTCAAGGAACGAACTATTGGACAAGTTGAAGAATTATTGAATAATATATTGAAAAATTATCATGATTGGACTCTTCCTGAACCAGCGCCTAAACCCACTCCGAAGAAGAGGGGTATATTATATCTCAGTCCTGAACATATGCAAGAGGCAAAGAAATGTATGAAGGAAAAAGGTATTAAAGCCGAGGATGTTAAAAATTTACCTCTTATTGAAGAAATACATGGGCTTAATACACCACCACTGCCTAAGGTGGTAGAGGTAAATTCTCTTATAAAGTTCAATGATAATGACAATCCTCACAATATGCCTCCTAGTCAATGCCTTTATGAGTTTGAAAACTACATTAGGAAACAAGATCACTTCAATGCAAATGTTATGAAACAATTGAAAGACAATTCTGATATGATTGCTCGCTTGAGTGACTTGTTATTTAGAATATCAAATGATGTTAGAGGTGTTGGAAAGCATGCTTCTATGTTTCAAACTCAGTTAGAACAAGTTGCAAAATCTCAAAGAGAGTTGCTTGATGAAATGAATAATAATTTGCATGAGTGTGCTGTTAGAGTTGCAACTAGAGGAGGTAAAATGACTCAGGAACCACTTTATCCTGAGGGACACCCTAAAAGAATGGAATAAGACTCACAAAGAGCCAACACTAGTGCACCTAGTTCTTCTAGAAAGAAAAAGAAAAATGATAGGACTATGCATGCTCCTAGTGAACCTGAAATAGAAAAACCTCCTGACATAGATAATGAAACTTTTATCTCTGATGATGAAACTCAGTCTGGCAATGAACATTCACCTAGTGATAATGAAAAATATAATGTTGATGTTCATGAAGACACTCAACCAAATAATAAAGAACCAGACAATGATGTTGAGATAGAATCACATGTTGATCTTGATAACCCACAACCTAAGAATAAAAGATATGACAAAACAGACTTTGTTGCTAGAAAACACGGTAAAGAAAGAGAACCATGGGTTCAAAAACCTATGCCTTTTCCACCTAAGTCAACTAAAAATAGCGATGATGAGGAATTTGAATGCTTTGCTGAAATGCTGAGGCCAGTCTTTTTTCGTACTCGCTTGACTGATATCTTGAAAATGCCTCCTTATGCAAAGTATATAAAGGACATCATCACAAATAAGAGAAAAATACCGGAAGCTGAAATCTCCACTATGCTTGCTAACTATACTTTTAAAGATGGAGTACCTAAAAGACTTGGAGATCTGGGAATTCCAACTATACCTTGCTCCATCAAAAAGAATTATGTGAAAACTGCTTTGTGTGATTTAGGAGCTGCTGTTAGTGTTATGCCTTTCTCTTTATATAAAAGACTTGAGTTGAATAAACTCACACCTACTGAAATATGTTTGCAAATGGCTGACAAATCAACTGCCATACCTATCGGTATCTGTGAGGATATGTGCATTGTTGTTGCTAATGTTACTATTTTGACTGACTTTGTTATACTTGAGATGCCCGAGGACGACAACATGCCGATTATCCTTGGTAGACCCTTCTTGAATACTGCAGGGGCTGTTATTGATTGCAATAAAAGCAAGGTCACTTTTCATATCAATGGTAATGAGCATATGATGCACTTTTCGAAGAAACAATTCCAAGTGAATGGTATTATGTTATTGAAAAATCTCCGACAATCACGATTGGAAGTTTTCAAATACCTCTACCTACTGTAAAAAAGAAATATGAAATGCTTATTGTTGGGGAAATTCATATCCCCATTGAGGTAACTTAGTGATTTACGAAAGTTCTTCGGTTTCATGCTAATCGAAAGTGGTCGTTAATAAGACTTGATCAACCTTATTAATGGATCATTTTTGAGCAGTATGAAGTTGATGAATTTAGTAAGCACTACCTTCTGTCCCTACTTTTTGTTTTCTGTTTTTATTAATTAAATAAAATAAAATGCCTTGTTTTGTCTGCTTTCTAATTTTCTCGTGCAATAAAAAATGACCCAAAAATAAAATTTCTCAGAATGCCCTGAAAATTTTATGAATATTTCTGAATTTTTGGTGCAAATAACATCAGAGGGAGGTGCACCAGGTGGGCACAACCCACCTGGGCGTGCCAGGACCCCCCGGCGCGCCCTGGTGGGTTGTGGTCCCAACATGGCCCCCCTCACTTATCTCTTTATGCCACATCATCACCTACCTCCAGAAAAAATCTCCATTGCTCTCTCTCCCATGTTCTTGCTCTCAAACCCGCGGATTTTGATCTCTTTGCTCGAAGCTCTGTTTCCGAAACTGTTTCGGGGGATTGTTGCTTGGTATGTGACTCCGCCATTTGTCCAATTAGTTTTTGTTTTAGTGGTTTATATTTTGAATAATTATCTACTCTTGGTGCTGCTGTAGATGAGCTTGCATGTTGAATTCCTAGTGTTCTAAGTAGTTTGAATGCTTGCTATGGTCTCTATGTATCCCTATGAGTAGTTGGTATCATTTTTGTGAAGTTATGTTGAGAAAATTTTGTGGGCTAATAAATTTCAGAATTTTGTTCATAGGAAAACCATGAATATCTTTAGGAAGTTGGTCTCTAAGAAGAACTCCAAGGGTGTTATTGGGGAGTCATCTGATAGTGATCTTCATCCTCGGAGGTTGGCGGAAGTACGGCCGTGTGAATGGCTACACACCCCGTTCCTAGAAGAGGCTGGAATCCTTCAGGAGTTCACGCAATATGCTGCTAATGCCGGCCTCACTGACATCATCGCAGATGAGTGTGAACAGCACCAAATCCTCACAAACATCTTTGTTCAAAGTTTTACTTTCCTACCTAGGAATAACCCTCCTAAGTATTTCAAATGCTTCTACACAATCATCATCAAAGACAAAAGGAACATATTTTTGTAAGAGATTAGCCAGAGGCCTGGAAATTTTTGAGAAATCTTTAATGAACCTCCTATAAAACCTGGCATGACCAAGGAAACTTCTTATACCTTATGTCCTTTGGACACGACATATTTTCAATAGCATCGACTTTAGCTTTGTCAACTTCAATACCTCTTTCAGAAATTTTATGCCCCAAGACAATACCTTCATTAACCATAAAGTGACACTTCTCCTGATTCAAGACAAGATTAGATTCTTCACATCTCTGCAAAACTCGATCAAGGTTGCTTAGGCAATCATCAAAAGAAGTTCCATATACGGAGAAATCATCCATGAAAACCTCAAAAATCTTTTCACAAAAGTCAGAGAATATAGCAGTCATACATCTTTGAAAGGTAGCGGGTGCATTACATAAACCAAAAGGCATACGTCTATAAGCAAAGGTACCAAAATGGCAAGTAAAAGTGGTATTTTCCTGATCCTCTTTTGACACAGGTATTTGAGAGAAACCAGAATAACCATCTAGAAAGCAAAAGTGTGTATGTTTGGATAATCTTTATAGCATTTGATCAATGAAAGGTAGAGGGTAATGATCCTTTTTAGTAGCTTTATTTAATTTGCAGAAATCAATTACCATTCTATAACATGTAACAATTCTTTGTGGGACCAATTCATCTTTATCATTTGGAACAACAGTAATACCTCCTTTCTTAGGGATACAATGGACATGACTTACCCACTGACTATCAGCAACAGGATAAATTATAACTGCCTCCAGAAGCTTTAGTATTTCTTCTCTTACCACTTCTTTCATCTTAGGATTTAACCGTCATTGGTGATTAACAACCGGTTTAGCATCTTTTTCCAATTTTATTTTGTGCTGGCATAGAGTGGGACTAATGCCCTTAAGATCATCAAGAGTATATCCAATAGCAGCACAGTGCTTCTTCAGAGTTTTCAATAATTTCTCTTCTTCTTGCTCTGAAAGTTTAGCACTAATAATAATAGGATATATCTTTTTTTCATCAAGATAAGCATATTTAAGAGTATCAGGTAATGGTTTAAGCTCAAACACAGGATCACCCTTGGGTGGAGGAGGATCACCTAGAATTTCGATAGGCAAGTTGTGTTTCAAAATAGGCCCCTGTTTGAAGAATACTTCATCTATTTCCCTTCTTTCATTCATAAACATACCATTTTCATGGTCTAGCAAATATTGTTCTAAAGGATCACTAGGAGGCATGGCAATAGAAGCAAGACCAATAATTTCATCTTTAATAGGCAATTCTTTATCACGGGGTTGTCTATGAAATTTAGCAAAATTAAAATCATGAGACATATCCCCTAAACCAATAGAAACAATATCCTTTTTGCAGTCTATCTTAGCATTAATAGTATTCAAGAAGGGTCTACCAAATATAATGGGACAAAAGTCATCTTGTGGGGAACCAAGAACAAGAAAATCAGCAGGATATTTAATTTTCCCACACAAGACTTCAACATCTCTAGCAATCCCAATCGGTGAAATAGGATCTCTATTGGCAAGCTTAATTGTAACATCAATACCTTCTATCTCAGCAGGTGCAATATCATGCATAATTTCTTCATATAAAGAATGATGTATTGCACTCGCACTAGCACCCATATCACATAAGCCATGATAGCAATGATCTCCTATTTTAATAGAAATAACAGGCATGCCTACAACAGGTCTATGTTTATGTTTAGTATCGGGTCTAGCAATCTAGCAGCTTCTCCACAAAAGTAAATAACATGCCCATCAATGTTATCGGACAAGAGATCTTTAACCATAGCAATACTAGGTTCGACATTAATTTTCTCAGAGGGTTTGGGTGTTCTAATGTTACTTTTGTTGACCACAGTTGAAGCTTTAGCATGATCCTTTATTCTAGCAGGAAAAGGTGGTTTCTCAATATAAGCGGTAGGAACAATAGGATCAACATTATAAGTGATAGTCTTTTCTTCAACTTTAATAGGTTCAACTACTTTTACTTAAATGGGAGGATGATATTTAAGCCACTTCTCCTTATGGAGATCAACATGAGTAGCAAAGGATTCACAAAAAGAAGCTACTATCTTAGAGTCAAGTCCATATTTAGTGCCAAATTCACAAAAAGCATTGGTATCCATAAAAGATTTAACACAATCAAACTTAGGTGTTATACCCGACTCCTTACGTTCCTCAAGTTCCCAATTTTCAGAGTTGCATTTAATTCTTTCCAATAAATCCCATTTGAATTCAATAGCCTTCATCATAAAAGAACCAGTACAAGAAGTATCGAGCATGGAGCGATTATTGAGAGAAAGCCGAGCATAAATTTTTTGAATAATAATTTCTCTTGAGAGCTCATGATTGGGGCATGAATATAACATTTACTTAAGCCTCCCCCAAGCTTGAGCGATGCTTTCTCCTTCGCGAGGCCAAAAATTATATATATAATTACAATCACGATGAACCAGATGCATAAGATAAAAATTCTGATGAAATTCCAATTTCAATCGGTAGTAGTTCCATGATCCAATATGATCACATAGCCTAAACCATGTCAATGCCTTTCCCTTCAAAGATAAAGGGAAGACCTTCTTCTTCATAACATCCTCGGGCATACCTGCAAGCCTAAATAATCCACAAACTTCATCCACATAGATTAGGTGCAAATCGGGATGCAATGTTCCATCTCCTGTAAAAGGATTAGCTAGTAGTTTCTCTATCATACCCGAAGGAATTTAAATGTAAACATTTTCAGTAGGTTCAGTTGGTTGAGGAGCAAATCTTTGCTCTACTGGTGAGGGTGAAGATACCCTGAACAAGCACCTCAAAGGATTATGTTCCATAGTAACAAGTGACAGTAAATTTCAGCAAACTATATAAAATTTTCCTTACCAAATTCCACCTACCAAAGGCGCTTCACTCCCCGACAACGGTGCCATAAAAGAGTCTTGATAACCCACAAGTATAGGGGATCTATCATAGTCCTTTCGATAAGTAAGAGTGTCGAACCCAACGAGGAGCAGAAGGAAATGATAAGCAGTTTTCAGTAAGGTATTCTCTACAAGCATTGAAATTATCGGTAACAGATAGTTTTGTGATAAGGTAACTAGTAACAGGTAACAAACAATAAAAGAAAATAAGGTGCAGCAAGGTGGCCCAATCCTTTTTGTAGCAAAGGACAAGTCTGGACAAACTCTTATATGAAGGAAAGCGCTCCCGAGGACACATGGTAATTATCGTCAAGCTAGTTTTCATCACGCTCATATGATTCGCGTTCGGTACTTTGATAATTTGATATGTGGGTGGACCGGTGCTTGGGTAGTGCCCTTACTTGGACAAGCATCCCACTTATGATTAACCCTTCTTGCAAGCATCCGCAACTACAAAAGAAGTATTAAGGTAAACCTAACCATATCATGAAACATTTGGATACAAATTAGCCCCTTATGAAGCACGCATAAACTAGGGTTTAAACTTCTGTCATTCTAGCAACCCATCATCTACTTATGACTTCCCAATTCCTCCCCCTAGGCCCAAACAATGGTAAAGTGTCATGTAGTCGACGTTCACATGACACCACTAGAGGAAAGACAACATACATATCATCAAAATATCAAATGAATACCAAATTCACATGACTACTTATAGCAAGACTTCTCCCATGTCCTCATGAACAAACGTAACTACTCACAAATCATATTCATCTTCATAATCAGAGGGGTATTAATATGCATAAAGGATCTGAACATATGATCTTCCACCAAGTAAACCAACTAGCATCAACTACAAGGAGTAATCAACACTACTAGCAACCCACAAGTACCAATCTAAGGTTTTGGAACAAAGATTGGATACAAGAGATGAACTAGGGTTTGAGATGAGATGGTGCTGGTGAAGATGTTGATGGAGATTGACCCCCTCTCGATGAGAGAATTGATGGTGATGACGATGGTGATGATTTCCCCCTCCCGGAGGGATGTTTCCCCGGCAGAATAGCTCCACCCGAGCCCTAGATTGGTTCCGCCTCGTAGCGGCGGAGTTTCGTCCCGAGAGCTTGCTTATGATTTTTTTCCAGAGCAAAAGACTTCATATAGCCAGAGATGGGCACCGCAGGCCTGCTAGGGGGGCCACGAGACAGGGGGCGCGCCCAGGGGGTAGGGCGCGCCCCACCCTCGTGGATGGTGGGTGGCCCCCTCTGGGGCTTCCTTCACCCAATATTTTTTTTATATATTCTAAAAATTTCTCCCATGGAGTTTCAGGACTTTTGGCGTTGTGCAGAATAGGTCTCTAATATTTGCTCCTTTTCCAGCCCAGAATTCCAGCTGCCGGCATTCTCCCTCTTCGTGTAAACCTTGTAAAATAAGAGAATAGACATAAGTATTGTGACATAATGTGTAATAACAGCCCATAATGCAATAAATATCGATATAAAAGCATGATGCAAAAATGGACGTATCAATTCCCCCAAGCTTAGACCTCGCTTGTCCTCAAGCGGAAGCCGATATCGAAAAATATGTCCACATGTTTAGAGGTAGAGGTTTCAATAAAATAAAATATGGACATGAGGGAATCATGATCATTCTTATAACAACAACATAAATATATATTGTCATATGATTTCTTATGCTAAAGTAACAATTCAGTCACAATTCAAGGTATGAATCAGAAACTTCATTGAAAACTAACAAACTATAATCTCAGTCATTGAAGCAATTGCAATTTATCATAAAAACATTGTAAAGAGTCAATATATGAGCTTTTCAGCAAGTCCACATACTCAACTATCATTTAGTCTTTCACAATTGCTTATACTCACACAATATTTATGGGTATGAAGTTTTAATCGGACACATAGAAAGATAGGGGCTTATAGTTTTGCCTCCCAACCTTTTACCTCAAGGGTAATGTCGGCGTTCTGGGAACGGGGGTCCCCAGACTTGCCTGCCTGCGGCCCATGGCGTGGCCAAGCAGCAGGCCGTACGGCCCATCTTCACCAACAAGGCACCCAAGACCCTCGCGAGGGGCCAAGCCTCGCGAGGCGGATGACGCAAGACCTCTTCCCGAGCGGCCGAGCTAGGCAGGCTCCAAGGAGCGGAGATATCAAGGCGGGACGAACCTCAGGAGACTCTCGTGACGTGAGCCATGACGATCGACACCAGGCGGGCGCTAGGTGGGTGCCAGTGTGCGCAGCGTCCTTGTTTCCCCTTTGGTGCAAAGGAGGCAAGCGCAGACGCGGAGTACCGAGGCCTCAGGCAAAGGTTGCCATTTTGGTGCAACAAGACCAAGACCAGGCGGACGGCAAGACGGAGGACATTGTGGAGCCCAAGACGGTGTCACCCAGAGCCTTTCACAGGCGTAGACTACCTTTTGTCAGGATAGCTTGTACTAGCTGTCCCCCTTCAAATTAGCCCGCCATTGTTGGCTCCCTTCCCGCTCAATATTTGGGAAGAGGATCAGGGACTATATAAGTAGAGCTAGCCACCATAGTAGGGGAGAGATCTCATCAGACCTAGAAATACGCACAAGTCCGAAAGCACAAGAACACCTGAACCTCAGGAGGCTGTTCTTCCCTTGTACTGTTCATCATCAGCCCGAGAGGCAATCCACCACCCCCACACTGGAGTAGGGTATTACACCACAACGGTGGCCCGAACTAGTATAAACCCCGTGTCTTTCTGTGTTGTGAGTTCGTCGAGTTCGTCCGCAAGATCTTAGCGAGCTTGAGCGTAGATCGGTAGGAGGGAATGACTTCGCACGCACCCCAGTGTTTGAACCTTAAGGGTTAGCCGGAACCCCACATCCGACATTTGGCGCGCCAGGTAGGGGTGCGCCATAGCTTCCCTTCCGTCAGTTCATCGCTCCGTCGCTCCGTCGTCTCCATGGCGGACGCTCGCCATGCTCGAGATGAGCGTCGGGCTGCCCTCACCGTCCGCGTCGCTCAGACGGCTCCCATCGGCGGGCCACCTCGTCGTTCTCCATCCCCCTCCGCCAACGCTGCCACCGGCCCGGTGGGGAACGAGTAGCAGGCGTCCTCGCAGCATCCTTCGGTGCGGCAGGACGGCAGCACCGCTACTCCATCACTCACCCCTGCTGGTTCTTCGTCTCACATGCACCGTGCTCCCATGGAGGCACGGGCTGCGCTCATCGCGGCCAATGAGCTCCTGCGTTACCGCCCCGTCAACTACCTCTATGAGGACTGGCTCGACCGCGTCGCCGAACTCGTCTGTGCCGCAGGGGGCTCTCCAACACCGTCCCACTCTCTGCCTCCCCTCAACCAGCCGCGAGCGAAGGGGGCTCATGGCATGCCTCCACCGCCTCGACCCCAAGACGGTGCCTTGGCACCAAGGCGCGCGCCTCCACGGCGTGATCCACCGCGCCCGGCGCCCGCGCGTGAAGAAAGAGGCTGCCAAGAAATCCCGTGGCCGCGAGAAGCTGCACCGGCGCTCCCCGTGCCACCTTGTCAAGACCGTGTGCCGCCTGCAGTGGCGCAGCGCGGACCTCGCCAAGACCAAGCTCCTCCTCAGAAGCGGGCCCCGACGACCATGGCTGGCTGCCGCGCCTTCACCCCCGAACTGCGTAGCATCACCTGGCCAGGCAAGTTCAAGCCAGATCTACCTCCTCGATACAATGGCACCACCGACCCCGCGGAGTTCCTGCAGCTCTATGAGTTGAGCATCGAAGCGGCCAACGGCGACGAAAAAGTCATGGCGAACTGGTTTCCCATGGCTCTCAAGGATGGGGCTCGCTCCTAGCTCCTGAACTTGCAGCACGGCTCGATCTCCTCCTGGGACGTGATGCGCGACCGCTTCATCGCCAACTTCCAGGGCACTCGCGACCGCCCACCGGCCACGGGCGACCTACGCTGCATCAAGCAACAGCTAGGAGATACCCTCCAGAAGTACATCTAGCGTTTCAACAACACTCATCTCAAGATCCCCAAGGTCACGGACGAGGCCATCATCTCCACGTTTTCCGACGGTGTCCGCGACGTCAAGATGAAGGAAGAGCTTGCTATCCACGAGGAGCTCTGCACATCTCAAGAGCTATTCAACCTGGCGACCAAGTGCGCAAGAGCTGAGGAGGGGCGCCTCTCTCTCCTTGAGCTGCCATCTGCAGGAGTGGAGGAGAAGAAGGCCAAGGCTAAGGACGTGAATCACAAAGAGGCAGTAGTGCTCGCAGCGGAGCCCACCACCAAGCGAGGCAGAGATCAGCCCGAGTCATCCAAGAACGGCCGTCCATTCTGCGCCTTCCACAACCTGAACACCCACAACACCAGCGACTGCCAAGTGCTCAGAACCATACGAGAAGGACGCTTCGGTCGACGCCCCGAGCGCAACAACTGGGGCTACGACCGCGGAGGAGGACGCGGAGGCGGACGCTAGGACGACCGTGGCCCACGCCAGGAGTGGCGCTACCGACCTCATGAGGACCGCTGGTAGGACCAACCTCGCGAGGGCGCCTAGAGGGACCTGCATCGTGAGGATCGCCCCCAGGGCAACGCCGGTCTTCCCCCGTTGCCTCCACCAAGAAGGAATGACGACCACCACCAGGACGAGGGGGCTAGGGGCTTCCAGGAGCCGCGTGCGATCGCTTGCATCTTGGGCGGTGCTCAAGCCCCAGCTTCTCAACGTGTCTTCAAACAGTTTGCTCGCGAGGTGAACGCGGCGCTCCCCAAGCTCGGGGCCACGCACCCGCTCAGGTGGTCCCAATGTGCCATCACCTTCGACTCGGCAGATCAGCTCAAGTGCGCAGCCACCGCTGGCGCACTCCCTATGCTGTGTTCCCCAGTCATCAGCAATGTGCAAGTCACCAAGACTCTCATCGACGGTGGCGCAGGGCTCAACGTCCTATCCGTCGACACGTTCGACAACCTCCAAGTGCCCTATGAGCAGCTCCAGCCAACCAAGCCTTTCTCATGAGTGACTAACGGTTCCACCACACTGATAGGGCAAGTCCGCCTGCCCGTCACCGTCGGGGAGCGCAAGAACTACTGCACCGAGCTCATTGACTTCTACATCGCACACATCCGCTTGCCGTACAATGCCATCCTCGGGTATCCAGCCCTGGCCAAGTTCATGGCAGTCACTTACCACGGCTACAACGTTCTCAAGATGCCAGGAAGCGGGGGAATCATCACGGTCCCATGTGATGAAAGGGATGCGGTGTGCTCCCTTGAGCGCGCCTTCCAAGCCGCAGCAATCGACAACCCTGACAGCAGAAGTGAAGGCCCTCCGAAGACCATCCCCAAGAAGAAGCTGCCGCGCCGCGTAGGACCCCAAGAAGATGGCATCACGTCAGGAGCCTCGTCCGGATCAGCGCCCGCTCCAGGGGCACCTCCCTCCACCGCATAGGAAAGCGCGCCCGGCGCTCTCCTCAGACAGGACTCGGGGGCTCTCTCCTGGAGAGCCTCAGACCTTGCCAACCTCACGAGGGTGGCGCTTGGGCACTACTTGGAAGCGTGCTTCACGGCACACTTTCCTCAGGAGAGCACAGGGCAAGGAGTGCCCACCGCTCAGGAGTTCATCACCAAGATCACCCAGGAACTACAAGAAGCAAGAGCCATGCGCGGCCACAACAGCTCACAAGGCGCAGCCCCCCATCTAGGCGAGGATGCCGGGCTACGTGTCTGCGTCGATGTCCCAGGGCTCAACAGGGCCACATCTCAGGAACGCTTCTGGCCATCACGTGCGGGCCGCTGTGAGGGTCCACCACACAGCTACGTTCGCATGCCCTTCGGCTTGCTGAGCGTGGCGTCGGCCTACCAACGCAACCTACAGCGTGTACTGGCGGCTCAGGAGGCCAGGTACCACGCTGTCCTGGAAGAGATGGAGACATCTTCAGGGAGCCTCCCGAGCCCCCAGAGCCTCCCGAGGCTCAGGGTCCCGGTGGCTCATGAGGAGGCATTCCTTCAACGTGTGGCTTCAGCTGCACCAACTCTACTTCGTCTACAGAACCAGGTGACATCTTCCAAGTTCATTTAAGCCGGGAGCGCCCCTCGGGCTGCATTATTCCCAGGCCACATGGGTCCGTCCCTGTGGCATGTATCCCTTTTGCTTATGTCTTTAGCTTACCTTGTTGAGGGCGCCCCTCGGGCTGCATCATCCCCACACCGCTCGGGCAGGACCCGGTGGCATGTATCTTCCTGCATTTATCCAAGTCGATCTGCTCTTCATGCTTAACCTGCCAACTGCTATCACCTGCTCGATCATCGCCTCCCTCGGGGCCTCTACACAGGCACGGCGCTGGTGCATGGGTCCATCCCTGCCACGACCGACAAATCTGAGTGGTCGAGCTTTGGCTCGCGGCACGCGCCATGCACGCCACCTCACCAGGCCCTCATTGCCTTCACTTCATCTAGACCAACCAGCGGTAGGCAGGCGGCAATAACGGCAAACCATGTTTCTTCTTGTGCCTGTCCACAGGGAACCCGCTGGAAGGATAGCAGGCGGCACCGCGAGTCTCCTTTTCTCTCGTGCAATTCTCTTGCGCGTTAAAAGGGGGGCTCCTGAGCGTCGCGACTCAAGAGCTCTTACTGGCTCTCCAGCCCTCACCCCCTGGCCTTGACCACGACATCGCGACCTGGCATACCAGTGGCGGCTGAGCTCGCTCGAGGGTCGGGACCTGAGGACGTAGAGCACTAAGAAGAGCTCGAGAGAAGGAAAACTTGTACGGACCGGCCTGGCTATGTCGCCTAAATTGGCGTGCAGCCCTAGCGCAACATCAGGAATCACCACGAAGTCAGCAAGATAAGTCTTGCCCTCGGATCGGCTAAATATTTGGGCCTAGTAGTCGCTCACACCATGCCGCAACCCCGTTGCGGCCAAGTCATCTTCCTTTCTTTCCTTACCATGGCCGCTTGGGCACTAAGGGGGACCTCCTGAGCATCGTGCCTCAGGGGCTCTTACTGGACCTCGGGACGTGCACCTCCTGGCCTTGACCACGGCATCGCGACCTGGCATACCAACAACGGCTATAGCCGCCTTGGGACTGGGACCCGTCAGCGTAGAGCAACAAGCTATCGCGAGGAAAGAAAGGGGGGACCGAGCCTTAACGGGACACGCGTTCATCAAATCTTCATAACAAGGAAGATAAGTACAAAGGCATTGCAGATCCTTACATGCCCCCACGGGGTGATTCATGATTCTTCACAGAAAACAAAAGCTGATGCTAAGGGGAATCCTATCTACATCCTTCCATGGCGGACGCCATCATTAACAGTGGGCCACGGGAGGCCGGCGCCAATCCCATCCAGATCAGCGGCGGCGGCAGCCAGACGCCACTGCCCTGCTCCGAGCGCAGCAAGAACTCGGGGGCACGTAGCTGTCGTCGCTCGTCTCCGGAGTCTCGTAGAGCTCAGGAGAGCTGCTGGACTCCCAAGGGTTACTACTGCTAGAGTGGCCGCGAGCGAAGCGCGCATCAGCCCCGTGCTCCTCTCCGGAGCAGCACTCCAGGCGGCGGCCCTCGGTGTCGAAGACCTTGAAGAAGAGCGTGGAGGCACCGTCATATTCGAAGTGGATCGCGAGGGCGCCCCTTGCATGACAGACCCATGCGACCTCGCCCCAGCCGCGAGTCATGAAGATCTTGCCGGTGGGGGCCGCTTCGATCTCCGCTCCGGTCGCCGGAGCACAGCAGTCATCATGCTGCAGCCAGAGCTCGAGAGGCCCCCTCGGCGGCATCATGTCAGAGAAGAACCGCGGGAAGCGGATCCAGGAGCTTGGAGGCATCGGCGCCCACAACACCAACTCGCGGGAGGAGTCCGCGGCATGGACGGCATGCGTCGCCGTGGCGCGGTGACCCCGGATGCGGCAAGGGCGGCGCTGCTCATCACTTCGTCCTCCCGAGCCCTCGGCTTGGGCATACAAGGGTAGCGGGTACCCTGGTGGAGGCCGCTCGCACCAAGGCCTCGTCACCACTTGCATCACCGCTTCGTCACGGCGATGGATCGACCTCTTCGTCGGCGGAAGTGGCTCCGGGACATCCCAAGGGGCTTTCCCCTTCTATTCAGCAGAGAACCTTCTGATAGGCGCCATTGGAGCAAGTAGTAGAGCAAGGAGGAAGAAGCAAGCAAGCAAGGAAGAGATGGGCGACGGGGGCTCCGCCCCCTCTCCATTTATAGCAAGAGAAGGCCAACCGACACCTCCCACGATTGCAGGTAATGATGGTTCCCCTTGCATGTCGCAGGGACTTGTCAAGTCGTGCAGTTGCCGAGGCAACATGGGGAAGTGGAGACGCCCACGTCCAATCAACCGCCACGCGTCGATCGAGGCCGCATGCTTTTGGGGCCCGCGGTGCTCCAGACTTGACCCTTGGCTTCGCCGCAAAGCCAA
Source organism: Triticum urartu (assembly GCF_003073215.2). Lineage (NCBI taxonomy): Eukaryota > Viridiplantae > Streptophyta > Magnoliopsida > Poales > Poaceae > Triticum > Triticum urartu. The sequence goes on from NC_053022.1 coordinate 198,692,012, forward strand.
GCCCGCGCGCACCTTGGGCCCGGGGGCTACTATCGGAGTTCTGGGAACGGGGGTCCCCAGACTTTCCTGCCTGCGGCCCATGGCGTGGCCAAGCAGCAGGCCGTATGACCCATCTTCACCAACAAGGCACCCAAGACCCTCGCGAGGGGCCAAGCCCCGCGAGGTGGACAACGGAAGACCTCCTCCCGAGCGGCCGAGCCAAGCAGGCTCACGAGGAGCGAAGATATCAAGGCCGGGCGAGCCTCATGAGACCCTCGTGACGTGAGCCATTACGATCGACACCAGGCGGGCGCCAGGCAGGCACCAGCGCGCGCAACGTCCTTGTTCCCCCTTTGGTGCAAAGGAGGCAAGCGAAGACGCGGAGTACCGAGGCCTCAGGCAAAGGTTGCCATTTCGGTACAACTAGACCAAGACCAGGCGGACGGCAAGACGGAGGTCATTGTGGAGCCCAAGACGGCGTCTGATACGTCTCCAACGTATCTATAATTTTTGATTGCTCCATGCTATATTATCTACTGTTTTGGACATTAATGGGCTTTATTATCCACTTTTATATTATTTTTGGGACTAACCTATTAACCGGAGGCCCAGCCCAGAATTGTTGTTTTTTTGCCTGTTTTAGGGTTTCGAAGAAAAGGAATATCAAACGGAGTCCAAATGGAATCAAACCTTCGGGAACGTGATTTTCTCATCGAATACAACTCAGGAGACTTGGACCCTACGTCAAGCCACATAACAGGAGGCCACGAGGTAGGAGGGCGTGCCTAACCCCCCCCCCCCCCCCCCCCCCCAGGCGCGCCCTCCACCCTCATGGGCCCCCTGTTGCTCCACCGATGTACTTCTTCCTCCTATATATACCCACGTACCCCCAAATGATCAGATACGGAGCCAAAACCCAAATTCCACCGCCGTAACTTTCTGTATCCATGAGATCCCATCTTGGGGCCTATTCCGGAGCTCCGCCGGAGGGGGCATCGATCACGGAGGGCTTCTACATCAACACCATAGCCCTTCTTATGAAGTGTGAGTAGTTTACCTCAGACCTACGGGTCCATAGTTAGTAGCTAGATGGCTTCTTCTCTCTTTTTGGATCTCAATAAAATGTTCTCCCCCTCTCTTGTGGAGATCTATTCGATGTAATCTTCTTTTTGCGGTGTGTTTGTTGAGACCGATGAATTGTGGTTTTATGATCAAGTCTATCTATGAATAATATTTGAATCTTCTATGAATTCTTTTATGTATGATTGGTTATCTTTGCAAGTCCCTTCGAATTATCAGTTTGGTTTGGCCTACTAGATTGATCTTTCTTGCAATGGGAGAAGTGCTTAGCTTTGGGTTCAATCTTGCGGTGTCCTTTCCCGGTGACAGTAAAGGCAGCAAGGCACGTATTGTATTGTTTCCATCGAGGATAACAAGATGGGGTTTTCTTCATATTGCATGAGTCTATCCCTCTACATCATGTCATCTTGCTTAAGGCGTTACTTTGTTTTTAACTTAATACTCTAGATGCATGCTGGATAGCGGTCGATGAGTGGAGTAATAGTAGTAGATGTAGGCTGGAGTCGGTCTACTTGTCTCGGACGTGATGCCTATATACATGATCATACCTAGATATTCTCATAACTATGCTCAGTTCTATCAGTTGCTCAACAGTAATTTGTTCATCCACCGTAAAATACTTATGCTCTCGAGAGAAGCCACTAGTGAAACCTATGGCCCCCGGGTCTATCTTTATCATATCAATCTCCTACTACTTAGTTATTTACTTTGCCATTTACTTTGCCTTTATTTTACATTGCATCTTTATCATAAAAATACCAAAAATATTATCTTATCATATCTATCAGATCTCACTCTCGTAAGTGGCCTTATAGGGATTGACAACCCCTATTTGTGTTGGTTGCGAGGATTTATTTGTTTTGTGCAGGTGTGAGGGACTCACGCGTAGCCTCCTACTGGATCGATACCTTGGTTCTCAAAAACTGAGGGAAATACTTACGCTACTTTGCTGCATCATCCCTTCCTCTTCGGGGAAAACCAACACAGTGCTAAAAGAGGTAGCAAGAAGGATTTCTGGCGCCGTTGCCGGGGAGGTCTACGCAAAAGTCAACATACCAAGTACCCATCACATACCCTTCTCTCCCACATTACATTATTTGCCATTTGCCTCTCGTTTTCCTCTCCCTCACTTCACCCTTGCCGTTTTATTTGCCCTCTCTCTCTATCCTCCCTCTATTTTCCTCTTTTTGCCCGCTTGCTTTTTGTTTGCTTGTGTGTTAGTTTGCTTACTTGTCTTTATGGCTAGTTCTTTACCTTATGCCTCTATGTCTGAAATTGGGGATACTATTGTCGATAATAATTTTGATGCTCCTACTAAAGAACCCACTATCTCACATATAAAAAGATTCCATGTTGGTAGTGGTAATATTATTGGAAAAGGAGTTATTCAAGATTTTTTACTTGTGCCGGTGCTTTACCCTCTATGGGTAGTTCTATCCTTCATAGAACTAGTAGTCCTGCGGATGCTATTGCCATGCTTATAGTTGAACTTGAAAGGCAATTCATGCACATGCATCCTTCCATACAAAGGATTTTCCTAGAATTTTCTAATATTGAGCATTCTTCTGTTAAGCGTGCCGTTACTATCTTTTTGGCTGATGAGTTTCGATTCATAATAAAAGAGGCCAAAGAAATCTTTGCGCATTATAGGGTGGACGCTTGCCGTCCTCCCATAGAGGCCACCCTCTTTGATCAAGAAGAAATAATGCGTTTTCAATCTCTAGACTATGTTGCTTTCAATGAAAATCTTAGAAAAAGGGTGCCTACCAATGTTTTAGTTGATAGAATTTCTGAACTTAATGATGATTTGGCTATTCAAAATAATGAATTGGGATATTCTCTTGAATATAGGCTCACAAAGTTCTGTCAAAAGAATGCTTATAATGATGAATTGGTTGTGCAATATGAAGGACCGAAGGAGGAACCTATACCTCCCAAGGTTGATCTTGGAGACTTTTGTCCCAATAAATTTAGCCCTTTTGATTACTTTTTCTTGCCTCAAAGAAAACTTGCTGCTTAATGTAGAGAATATGAAATGAGTTTTAATAATCTATCTTACTATTATGGCAATACCTAGATCTATTCTTGTTTGTTATGCCTAGCTAGGGGCGTTAAACGATAGCGCTTGTTGGGAGGCAACCCAATGTTATTTTTATTCCTTGCTTTTTGCTCATGTTTAGTAATAAATAGATTATCTATCCTTGGTTTTGGTTGTGTTTTTTTTAATTAGTGTTTGTGCCAAGTAGAACCTTTGGGAAGACTTGGGGAAAGTCTTGTTGAACTTGCTGTAAAAAACAGAAACTTTAGCGCTCACGAGAACTTCTGTAATTTTTGTTTGGAAAGTGCTATTTAGTTAATTATTTTTGCAGATGATTAATAGATAAATTCCTCACTTCCAGAAATTTATTTTAGAATTTTTGGGTTCCAGATCTTGCTGTAGCTACAGATTACTACAGACTGTTCTGTTTTTGACAGATTCTGTTTTTTTGTGTGTTGTTTGCTTATTTTGATGAATCTATGGCTAGTAAATTAGTTTATAAACCATAGAGAAGTTGGAATACAGTAGGTATAAAACCCATATAAATAAAGAATGATTTCATTACAGTACCTTGAAGTGGTCTTTTTTTTTCTTTCGCTAACGGAGCTCACGAGATTTTCTACTTTAAGTTTTGTGTTGTGAAGTTTTCAAGTTTTGGGTAAAGATTTGATGGATTATGGAACAAGGAGTGGCAAGAGCCTAAGCTTGGGGATGCCCATGGCACCCCTAAGATAATCTAAGGACACCTAAAAGCCAAAGCTTGGGGATGCCCCGGAAGGCATCCCCTCTTTCGTCTACTTCTATCGGTAACTTTACTTGGAGCTATATTTTTATTCGCCACATGATATGTGTTTTGCTTGGAGCGTCTTGTATTATTTGAGTCTTTGCTTGTTAGTTTACTACAATCATCCTTGCTGTACACACCTTTTGAGAGAGCCATACATGATTTGGAATTTGCTAGAATATCTATGTGCTTCGCTTATATCTTTTGAGTTATGTAATTTTGCTCTAGTGCTTCACTTATATCTTTTAGAGCACGATGGTGGATTTGTTTTATAGAAACTATTGATCTCTAATGCTTCACTTAGATTATTTGGAGAGTCTTAATAGCATGGTAATTTTCTCAAAATCCTAATATGCTTGGTATGCAAGAATAATAATAAAACTTTCTTATGAGTGTGTTGAATACTAAGAGAAGTTTTGATGCTTGATGATTGTTTTGAGACATGGGGGTAATAATATCAAAGTCGTGCTAGTTGAGTAGTTGTGAAATTGAGAAATACTTGTGTTGAGGTTTGCAAGTCCCGTAGAATGCACATATGGTAAACATTATACAACAAATTTGAAACATGAGGTGTTATTTGATTGTCTTCCTTATGAGTGGCGGTCGGGGACGAGCGATGGTCTTTTCCTACCAATCTATCCCCCTAGGAGCATGCGCGTAGTACTAAGGTTTTTGATGACTTGTAGATTTTTGCAATAAGTATGTGAGTTCTTTATGACTAATGTTGACTCCATGGATTATACGCACTCTCACCCTTCCATCCTTGCTAGCCTCTTCGGTAGCGTGCATTGCCCTTTCTCACATTGAAAGTCGGCGCAAACTTCGCCGGTGCATCCAAACCCCGTGATATGATACACTCTTTCACACATAAACCTCCTTATATCTTCCTCAAAACAGCCACCATACCTACCTATCATGGCATTTCCATAGCCATTCCGAGATATATTGCCATGCAACTTTCCATCATTCCGTTCATCATGACACATTCATCATTGTCATATTGCTTAGCATGGTCATGTAGTTGACATAGTATTTGTGGCAAAGCCACCGTTCATAATTATTTCATACATGTCACTCTTGGTCCATTGCATATCCCGGTATACCGCCGGAGGCATTCATATAGAGTCATCTTTGTTCTAGTATCGAGTTGTAATCATTGAGTTGTAAATAAATAGAAGTGTGATGATCATCATTTTCTAGAGCATTCTCCCAAGTGAGGAAAAAAAAAAGAGAAAGGCCATAAAAAAAGGTAAGGCCCAAAAGAAAAGAGAAAGGCCATAAAAAAAGAAAAGGCCCAAGAAAAAAAAGAAAAAAAAGAGAGAAAGAGAGAAAAAGAGAGAAGGGACAATGTTACTATCCTTTGCCACACTTGTGCTTCAAAGTAGCACCATGATCTTCATAGTAGAGAGTCTCTCATGTTATCACTTTCATATACTAGTGGGAATTTTTCATTATAGAACTTGGCTTGTATATTCCAACAATGGGCCTCCTCAATTGCCCTAGGTCTTCGTGAGCAAGCAAGTTGGATGCACACCCACTAGTTTCTTTTGTTGAGCTTTCAAACATTTATAGCTCTAGTGCATCTGTTGCATGTCAATCCCTACTCCTTGCATTAACATCAATCAGTGGGCATCTCCAGAGCCCATTGATTAGCCTCGTTGATGTGAGACTTCCTCCTTTTTGCCTTCTCCACATAACCCCCCTCATTATATTCTATTCCACCTATAGTGCTATGTCCATGGCTCGCGCTCATATATTGCGTGAAAGTTTATAGGTTTGAGATTACTAAAGTATGAAACAATTGCTTGGCTTGTCATCGGGGTTGTGCATGATGATAGCATTCTTGTGTGACGAAAATGAAACATGACTAAACCATATGATTTTGTAGGGATGAACTTTCTTTGGCCATGTTATTTTGAGAAGACATAATTGCTTAGTTAGTATGCTTGAAGTATTATCATTTTTATGTCAATATGAACTTTTGTCTTGAACCTTTCGGATCTGAATATTCATACCACAGTTAAGAAGAATTACATTAAAATTATGCCAAGTAGCACTCCACATCAAAAATTCTGTTTTTATCATTTACCTACTCGAGGACGAGCAGGAATTAAGCTTGGGGATGCTTGATATGTCTCCAACGTATCTATAATTTTTTATTGCTCCATGGTATATTATCTACTGTTTTGGACATTATTGGGCTTTATTATCCACTTTTATATTATTTTTGGGACTAACCTATTAACTGGAGGCCCAGCCCAGAATTGCTGTTTTTTGCCTGTTTCAGGGTTTCGAAGAAAAGGAATATCAAACGGAGTCCAAACGGAATGAAACCTTCGGGAACGTGATTTTCTCATTGAATACAACTCGGGAGACTTGGACCCTACGTCAAGCCACGCAACAGGAGGCCACGAGGTAGGGGGGCGCGCCTCCCCCCCAAGCGCGCCCTCCACCCTCGTGGGTCCCCTGTTGCTCCACCGATGTACTTCTTCCTCCTATATATACCCACATATCCCCCAAATGATCAGATACAGAGCCAAAACCCTAATTCCACCGCCGCAACTTTCTGTATCCATGAGATCCCATCTTGGGGCCTGTTTCGGAGCTCCGCCGGAGGGGGCATCGATCATGGAGGCTTCTACATCAACACCATAGCCCTTCTTATGAAGTGTGAGTAGTTTACCTCAGAACTACGGGTCCATAGTTAGTAGCTAGATGGCTTCTTCTCTCTTTTTGGATCTCAATACAATGTTCTCCCCCTCTCTTGTGGAGATCTATTCGATGTAATCTTCTTTTTGCGGTGTGTTTGTTGAGACCAATGAATTCTATGTTTATGATCAAGTCTATCTATGAATAATATTTGAATCTTCTCTGAATTCTTTTATGTATGATTGGTTATCTTTGCAAGTCTCTTTGAATTATCAGTTTGGTTTGGCCTACTAGATTGTTGTTTCTTGCAATGGGAGAAGTGCTTAGCTTTGGGTTCAATCTTGCGGTGTCCTTTCCCGGTGACAGTAAGGGCAGCAAGGCACGTATTGTATTGTTTCCATCAAGGATAACAAGATGGGGTTTTCTTCATATTGCATGAGTCTATCCCTCTACATCATGTCATCTTGCTTAAGGCGTTACTCTGTTTTTAACTTAATACTCTAGATGCATGCTGGATAGCGGTCGATGAGTGGAGTAATAGTAGTAGATGCAGGCAGGAGTCGGTCTTCTTGTCTCGGACATGATGCCTATATACATGATCATACCTAGATATTCTCATAACTATGCTCAATTCTGTCAATTGCTCAACAGTAATTTGTTCACCCACCATAGAATACTTATGCTCTCGAGAGAAGCCACTAGTGAAACCTATGGCCCCCAGGTCTATCTTTATCATATCAATCTCCTACTACTTAGTTATTTACTTTGCCATTTACTTTGCCTTTATTTTACTTTGCATCTTTATAATAAAAATACCAAAAATATTATCTTATCATATCTATCAGATCTCACTCTCGTAAGTGGCCTTATAGGGATTGACAACCCCTATTTGCGTTGGTTGCGAGGATTTATTTGTTTTGTGCAGGTGCGAGGGACTCGCGCGTAGCCTCCTACTGGATTGATACCTTGGTTCTCAAGAACTGAGGGAAATACTTACGCTACTTTGCTGCATCATCCCTTCCTCTTCGGGGAAAACCAGCGCAGTGCTAAAAGAGGTAGCAGCGTCACCCCAGAGCCTTTCACAGGCATAGACTACCTTTTGTCAGGATAGCTTGCACTAGCTGCCCCCCTTCAAATTAGCCCGCCATTGTTGGCTCCCTTCCCGCTCAATATTTGGGAAGAGGACCAGGGCCTATATAAGTAGAGCTAGCCACCATAGTAGGGGAGAGATCTCATCGGACGCAGAAATACGCACAAGTCCGAAAGCACAAGAACACCTCAACCTCAGGAGGCTGTTCTTCCCTTGTACTGTTCATCATCAGCCCGAGAGGCAATCCACCACCCCCACACTGGAGTAGGGTATTACACCACAACGGTGACCCGAACCAGTATAAACCCCGTGTCTTTCTGTGTCGTGAGTTCATCGAGTTCATCCGCAAGATCTTAGCGAGCTAGAGCGTAGATAGGTAGGAGGGAAAGACTTCGCGTGCACCCCAGTGTTCGAACCTTAAGGGTTAGCCGGAACCCCACATCCGACAGGTAATGTCAACAATAATATTTCATGAAAATTCACATCCAATTAGCTATATATATCAGGATCTTTCCAACACATAGTGCTTGCCAAAGGATAAAATGTAAAAAGGAAAGGTGAAGATCACCATGACTCTTGTATGAAGTATAAGACAAGAATAAAAGATAGGCCCTTCGCAGAGGGAAGCAGAGGTTGTCATGTGTTTTTATGCTTGGATGCACGAAATCTTAATGCAAAAGAACGTCACTTTATATTGCCACTTGTGATATGGACCTTTATTATGCAGTCCGTCGCTTTTATTTCTTCCACATCACAAGATCGTATAAAGCTTATTTTCTCCACACTAATAAATCATACATATTTAGAGATCAATTTTTATTGCTTGCAACAATGACAACTTACTTGAAGGATCTTACTCAATTCATAGGTAGATATGGTGGACTCTCATGGCAAAACTGGGTTTAAGGATATTTGGAAGCACATGTAGTATCTCTACTTGGTGCAAAGAATTTGGCTAGCATGAGGGGGAAAGGCAAGCTCAACATGTTGGATGATCCATGACAATATAATTTATTTCATGTGTAAGAAAACATAACCCATTACGCTGTCTTCCTTGTCCAACAGCAACTTTTTAGCATGTCATATTTTTAATGAGTGCTCACAATCATAAAAGATGTCCAAGATAGTATATTTATATGTGAAAACCTCTCTTTCTTTATTACTTCCTATTAATTGCAACGATGACCAAAACTATGTTTGTCAATTCTCAACAACTTTTATTCATCATACTCTTTATATGTGAAGTCATTACTCTCCATAAGATCTCTTTATTTCTTTTTATTCTTACTTTTATTCCCTCAAGATCATAGCAAGATAACCAAGCCCTCGACTCAAAACTAATCTTTATTATATATAGCTCACGAACTCGATTACGTAGGAGGATCATAAAGCAAAACTCAAAAACTAAATCATACTAAAACTTTATTCTACTAGATCAAGATATAACCAAAAGGATTGAACTAAGAAAAATGGTAAAGATAAAGGTGTGATGGTTATACGATATCGGGGCACTCCCCCAAGCTTGGCAGTTGCCAAGGGGAGTGCCCATACCCGTGTATTTATGTCTCTTTCTTTAGAGGTGGAGGAGATGGTGATGATGATGACAATTGTGCCTTCAACTTCTTCATGTTGTAATTGAGAATAGCGATCTCCTCCTTTAAATCATCGACCCCCGATTCCAGCTTCAAGATTTTGTCACATAAATCTCCTTTGCTTTTCTGCTGAAAATGAGAAGGAATAGATCGGTTGTTAGACAGTTTAGCCCTCTTAGGGAGACTAGACTTCTTAAACTTCACGTGCATATCCCCAGGTTGAGGTAGAGGAACATCCTCCTCCTCCGAACTTGAATCATTGATCATCCTCAAATGAGCATCCTCCTCATCATCTATAGTTCGACCACAAGGAGATAGGTCCCCATAGGTCTTTGGGTCAGCAATGAGATGTGAGACATAGCTCTCTCCGTCGGAGTCTTGAGATGACATCTTGCTCTAAATCTACAACAGAAACAACTCAAAACAAAACAGAGGATATTTGCGTGGTATGATGGTCAAAACCATCAGGAGATTATATAATAAATTTTTACCGACCAAAAAGTCCAGAGGGCACACGAGGTGCCTATGAGGCAGGGGGCATGCCCAGGGGGTAGGGCGCGCCCTCCACCCTCGTGGACGCCTCGTGTCCTTTCCAAACTGCTTCTTATTTTCCTATTTTCTTAATTATTCCAAAATGGAGAAAATTGCTATTAGAACCGTTTTGGAGTCGGTTTACATACCGTACCACATACCTCTTCCTTTTCGGAGGCTGAAACGTTTTGGAGGGTGTCCCTTATATACTCCTCCGGGTTACGGTTTCAATAACATTAGTTTCGACATTTATAGGATTACCTGAGATATAATGTTTGATTCTTTGAGCGTTCACCACCCTCAGATTTGTGCCTTCAAAGTTGTTGATTTTTATGGCACTGGAACGATAGACCTCCTCGATAATGTAAGGACCTTCCCATTTAGAGAGGAGTTTTCCTGCAAAAAATCTTAAACGAGAGTTGTATAACGATACATAATCACCAACATTAAACTCACATTTTTGTATCCTTTTGTCATGCCATCTTTTAACCTTTTCTTTAAACAGCTTGGCATTCTCATAGGCCTGGGTTCTCCATTCATCAAGTGAGCTAATGTCAAATAGTCTCTTCTCATCGGCAAGATTGAAATCATAATTGAGCTCTTTAATGGCCCAATATGCCTTACATTCTAGTTCGAGAGGTAAGTGACATGCTTTTCCATAAACCATTTTATACGGAGACATACCCATAGGATTTTATATGTAGTTCTATCGGCCCATAATGCATCATCAAGTTTCTTGGACCAATTCTTTCTAGATCTATTAATAGTCTTTTGCAAAATTAATTTAAGCTCTCTATTGTTCAGTTTTACTTGACCACTAGAATGTGGATGATATGGAGATGCAATTCTATGATTAACATCATACTTAGCAAGCATTTTACGAAAAGCATCATGAATAAATGTGAACCACCATCGGTCATTAAGTATCTAGGGACTCCAAACCTCGAAAAAATAACTTCTTTAAGCATCTTAATAGAGGTGTTATGACCAGCACTACTAGTTGGAATAGCTTCTACCCACTTAGTAACATAATCAACAGCAACTAAAATATGTGTATACCCATTAGAGGAAGGAAACAGTCCCATATAATCAAAGCCCCAAACATCAAATGGTTCTATAACAAGTGAATAATTCATAGGCATTTCTTAACGTTTACTAATATTACCAATTCTTTGACATTCATCACAAGACAAGACAAACTTACGGGCATCTTTTAAGAGAATAGGCCAATAAAAACCAGATTGCAATACCTTATGTGCAGTTCTATCTCCAGCATGGTGTCCTCCGTAAGCCTCGGAGTGACACTTGCGTAGGATCTATTCCTGTTCATGCTCAGGTACACCATGTCTAATAACACCATCTACTCCTTCCTTATAAATGTGTGGGTCATCCCAGAAGTAATGTCTTAAATCATAGAAAAACTTTTTCTTTTGTTGGATGTGAAACTAGGTGGTATAAATTTAGCAATAATGTAATTGGCGTAATCAGCATACCATGGAGTAGTACGAAAAGCATTGATGACAACTAATTGTTCATCAGGAAAGCTATCATCAATAGGTAGTGGGTCATCAACAACATTCTCTAACCTAGAAAAGTTGTCTGCAACGGGGTTCTCAGCTCCCTTTCTATCAATAATATGCAAATCAAATTCTTGTAGTAGGAGAACCCATCTAATAAGTCTAGGTTTAGCATCTTTCTTTTCCATAAGATATTTAATAGCTGTCGTGGTTCTAACTCTGACAGTGATGTAGGGGGGTATGTATGGAGAGGCTAGATCTCAGCTATTGGGAAGTTGTAAGCACACCAAGATGTACGAGTTCAGGCCCTTCGCGGAGGAAGTAACAGCCCTACGTCTCGGTGCCCAGAGGCGGTCGATTGGATTACTGGCGTATGAATAACAGGGGTGCGAACCCTTCATACTGAGGAGGGGGGTGGCTTATATAGGGTTCGCCGGCCCTCTCCTGCCCTCAATGATGCAGGGTTTAAGGTACATTTAAGGTTGGGCGTTACTGGTAACGCCCCTAATGAAGTGCTATAATGACCATAAAGACTACTTAATAGCCGACCATTTGCCTGCGGAGTGACTTTAGGTCTTCTGGCAGTCGAGTAGTTGGCTTCATGGTCGAGTGATAGCTTCTTTGTCGAGTGTATTGAATCCGTCGAGTGGGACATCACCAAGTCCATTGAAAGGTGACTTCTTCTAGGGACGTCCTTGGGTAGGGCTCTTAGGACGGGTCCGTGCCCCTACCCTAGGTATGTAGCTTCATCATTAGCCCCCGAATGGATCGAGGTTAGAGTGATGAAAGAGTTGGAGATCTTTCCGACTGGTTCTTTGGGCTACGTGAGCGCCTCGTTTTGGGTCAGTCGTCACGGATGACGTTGCCAACCTTTTTCAGTCGCCTTGATCCATTCCAGGCCTTTCGTCGAGTGAATTTCTTTGCTTGTGACATACTGAGCGCCGGCGGCGCGATCGGGGTCTTCTGTTTTGGCAAGTTGTTCTGTGGCCCGCGGATGTCGCCGGATTTGGATTTTGGGAAGCGCGCGGGACGGGAGCGGCCGCAGTAATCGGAAGTGATAAAGCGGAAGCTCCTCAATCCCCGCGTCGCCTTTTTCGCCACATACTGCATGCGCGTCTGCTGCGGGATTTGACTGGATAGCCTGGGCCTACCAGTCAGTCACTCGGAAGCGGTCCCTTATAAATCGCCGGCTCGGGGTTTCCAAGCAGTGCGCTCTCTTCTCCTCCTTTCCTCTTCCTCTCTCCTTTCGCAAGTCCTTCCGCCACCTCCGTTCTCGCCCCAGCGCAGCAGGCCCGTGCGAGACTTCGCCGGCGACGATGACGAAGGGCAAGACCTCCGCTCTAGAGCGCGCGAAGAAGGCGGCGGCGGTGGGAAAAGGGAAGAGGTCTGCTCGGGGCGGATCTTCCTCTAGGACCGCTCTGCCCAAAGGTTGGATCCAGGGCGACTGGATGCCGTCGGTGCTCCGGCAAGAGGATCTCGACGACATGGTCGAGGGGGGAGTCATTCCCCACGAAGCCGCGCGTCTTCTGGGGGGAGAGATCGAACCTCAACCTCGCGATGGTGAGTGCATGCTCCTAGCCACCCACATCGACCGAGGGTTTTCTCTGCCGCCCCATCCTTTCTTCCGGAGCTTCTTGAACTTCTTTGGGGCGCAGCTCTACCACTTTACTCCCAACTCCATTGTATACCTTTCCGCTTTCATTTCCATGTGTGAGGCTTTCTTGGGTTGCCGCCCCCATTGGGGACTTTTCAAGCACATCTTCACCTGCTGTTCTCAGTTGGTCAAGAAGGCCAAGTCAAGTGACGAGAGGACGCAGGTGATCCAGTTGTGCGGGGGCTTGGCGATCTAGACGAGGGGGAAGAGCTGTTTTCCATCCATTACTTTCCCGGAGTCTGTCCGTGGTTGGCAGTCGACCTGGTTCTACTGTCAGGACCAGGCGCCCCCAGGGCAGTCGACTGGTCTTCCTCCCTTCTCCCTCGATCGGGCTGAAAAACCCGATTCTCTGAAGGTGACGCCGGAGGAAAGGGCCCAAGTCAAAGTGTTGGCCGGTCGAGTCGTCGAGCTTGTCGTGAGGGTGTGACTGGGATGGACCTGCTGGAGGTCTTCCTCCAGAGGCGCATCCAACCGCTCCAGGCCCATGACCACCCGATGTGGTTGTATTCTGGTCTTGATGACACCACTCGGATCCACCCGGAGGAGGTCACCGATGAGATGCTGGAGGGGTGGCTGTCGAGCATCACGGGGAACAAAGACAACCCCCGAGGAGCCAGGAGGGTAACTCCACTCGACAACTCATATGAAGTGGACCAGGTATGTCTTGTTCTCTGCATTCCGACTGAAAATGCTCCCGACTGAAATCTTGTTTTCTGCATTGGTCTTCTTTGAGTTGGTCGATTGACTTTCGTCTTGTCTATTGTTTTCCAGGCGACCACCGAGATGTACTCGACGCCCAACGGGGCTCAGGGGCCAACTGAGGAAGGGGAGGCGAGCGGAGGTGAGAGCGGGGACGACCAAGGTGAGTGGGAGTCCGATGGTGAAGGAGAGGGAGACGACAATGTCGACTCCAGCAAAGAGGAGGAGGAGGAGGTCGAACCCCCTCGCCCAGAGGGGCGGTCCAAGCACACACACGACCCAGCGCGGGAGCGTGGCAAGGCGACTGCTTCTGTTGGGCAGTCGTCGAAACGCCCTCGGACCTCTTCTCCTACGCCGACTGGGAAGGTCCCCAAGCTCCCACGCACGACGTTGTCCAAGCCGCCCAAGGCTCTACCCAAGATGAAGATAGCTGTCCCTACCATTTCTGGGTAATAATAAAACTTGCTTTCCTTCGTCGACCATGGACAGATCCTTGGTTGATTCATTGAGCCAACTGACTGACTTTCGAGTTTTGCAGTGCTGCTACTTCTGAGGTCTCCGCCAAGGGTGACGACCAAGAGATGGAGGATGCTGTTACCTCCAACCCTGGTACGATTACTGACGTTCTGCTTTGATTCGACTGATCATTTATTGCAACCCTGGTCGACTGAACTTTTCCGTTGTAGCCCCTCCTCATGTTATCAACCTCCCGGATGACGACGACGATGGTCCGTTGAGAGTGAGGAGGCACAAGGGGGCGTCGGCTGACAAGACCCCCCAGTCCGCTCCGGCGTCCGAGGCCGTGGCTCGGGATGGTGGTGACATCACTCGGGCTTCTGTGACCTTCGCCGTTCCTATGGCGAGTGCGCGGCCCTCGGCGTCGACTGCGGATCCACCTTCACTTTTTGCTGCGTACCCCGCCCCTGAGGACCAAGCGGCTGCTGCGAAGGAGGCTATACGCCAGGTGGGGATCATGATGGAGCAAGTGAAGATGGCTCGGGAGGCCAGCCAAGCAGCCTATGACGCGAGTTAGGCTCTTCAGAGCAACGTCCAGGTCAGTCGACTCAACACTTAGTCTGTTATGATATGCTGTTTGAAGAGTCTCTTTTCCGAAGATCTTTTGTATCTGTATCTGTACACCCACTGGGTGTGTCTGCCAATCCTTGGACGAGTGGGGGCACGCTAAGTGCACCCACTGGGTGTAGTCCCCGAGACTACGGTGGACTGCTGGCAGTCGACTGTAGTCTTTACATTGCGTTGCTGTCGCTGTATTTCTTCACTCGGTTTGGTCGGGCCAGGTCGAGTGGAACTTTTTCTCTCTTTATCTGTTTGTTGGTCGAACTAGTGGGGGCACGCTGATTGCACCCATTGGGTGTAGTCCCCGAGACTACTGTCGAATGTTTTTGATTCGGCTGTGGTCTTAGAAACGTCGTCATTGTCTCTTAGTTACTCGGAAGTAACTTATCTTGGACGTCTGTCGACTGGTTTTTTTCTTTGCAGAAATCCTGTGAACTTGTAGCTCGCTATACTGAGTTGGAGAATCAGCAGATCCAGCTCAACCTTAACTTGAAGCTTGCCCAGGAGAATTTGAAGAAGGCGCAAGAAGAAGCAAAAGGTATGGCTGGTGAGGTCCTCTATTCTTAGCGGGTGGCTTTCCTTTCTTGTCCCTTCTTGATGTTGGTTCCACTCGACGCGCCGTAGATAAACTGGAGGAAGCTCTGAAGAAGAAGGACCAAGACCTTGCAGAGGCACAGAAGGAGGCCTCGAGCAAAACGAAGCTCGCGGAAGAGAAACTGGCTTTGGTCGGAGCTCTTGAACAGGAGAACTCCAGACTGAAGACTGCTCTCGAGGCAGCTAATCGAGATGCCAGTCGACTGAAGAAGGAGAAGATGGCTCTACACGACAAGGCGGGCGAGCTGGCGGGGAAGGCAAAAGATCTGGAGGCTTATCTCGGAGGGCTCGCCAAGAAGCTGTTCGTCATGCTCGAAGGTAATTATTCCAACCCGACTGTCTTGTAGTTGCCAAGCCCGCGTACGGCCACTGTCTTATTCTTGAATCGTGTTTGCATAATTCTGCCAGAACTTTGAAGAGGAGACCAGTCGAGTGGAGCCAAGCTTGGACCCTGTTAACTCTCTTGTGAAGGACGAGGCTGCAATGAACGTGCTCCGTCTGGAGTCTCGTACTGCCAGCGTCGTTGACTATCTGGCTCGGCTGAAAGTTGCGATGTCGCGGATTGACACATCACTCTGGCCTGGGACGACGCTTCAGAACGACATCGAGTCTCTGATGGCTCGAATTAACGAAGTTCCAGGTCGAGTGGCGGAATGGAAGAAATCTTCTGCTAGGTGCGGTGCCGATGTCGCTCTGTCTCTGGTCCGCGTCCATTGCAAGGAGGCGCGAGAAGAAAAGCTGGCGGCCATCCAAGTTGCCAATACCAAGAAGCACAGCTTTCAAGACTTCATGGAGACTTTTATTGCCGCTGCCACCCGCATTGCCGACGGGATCGACTTGGATGAGTTCGTCGCCCCTTCCAGTCCTCCTCCTGAGGAGTGAAAAACTTTAATTTTACCTCGGAATACCGTTAAACTCTGCCTTAAATTTGCCTCGGGATGCCGAGTGGACTTGTAACAGTTAAACTCTGCCGAGCCGAGGGCTCGAGTACTTTGAGGTCTGGGACCTTTTAGGGTTTATCTGATTTTGATTTCTTGTTGAATATCTTCATGGTTTGATTCGTCGAGTGGATCTTGGTCTTCACTCGGAATAACCTTGTACTTGCGGCGCAGCTCCGAAGGGGAAGGTAGCAGTTGACTCGCGGATTGGGTTGTGTCTTGTACTTAGGCGAGCACTGGGCTGCAGCTAAGCCTCCGAGTGAGAGGTTTGCTCTCCATTCGGTAGGATTTTTAAACACTTAGGCGAGCGCTGGGCTGCAGCTAAGCCCCCGAGTGGGAGGTTTGCTCTCCACTCGGTAGGATTTTTAAACACTTAGGCGAGCGCTGGGCTGCAGCTAAGCCCCCGCAGTGGGAGGTTTGCTCTCCACTCGGTAGGATTTCCAACGCTTAGGCGAGCACTGGGCTACAGCTAAGCCTCCGAGTGGGAGGATTGCTCTCCACTCGGTAGGATTTTTCTCAAACTTAGGCGAGTGCCTGACTGCAGCTAAGCCTCTAAGTGAGAGAACTTAGGCGAGTACTGGACTGCAGCTAAGCCTCCGAGTGGGAGGATTGCTCTCCACTTGGTAGGATTTTTTCGAACTTCGGTGAGTGCCTGACTGCAGCTAAGCCTCTAAGTGAGAGAACTTAGGCGAGTACTAGACTGCAGCTAAGCCTCCGAGTGGGAGGATTGCTCTCCACTCGGTAGGATTTTTTCAAACTTAGGGCGAGTGCCTGACTGCAGCTAAGCCTCTAAGTGAGAGAACTTAGGTGAGTACTGGACTGCAGCTAAGCCTCCGAGTGGGAGGATTGCTCTCCACTCGGTAGGATTTTTTCAAACTTAGGCGAGTGCCTGACTGCAGCTAAGCCTCTAAGTGAGAGAACTTAGGCGAGTACTGGACTGCAGCTAAGCCCCCGAGTGGGAGGATTGCTCTCCACTCGGTAGGATTTTTCAAACTTAGGCGAAACGGATTCGCAACTAAGTCACCCACTGGGGGATTTCGTACGCAAACAAAAGTGACAGCAATTATTGGAACACTCTTGTCTTTGATAAAAGCGAACTGCGGGGATTTTTTTATTACATCTCGTCCAAGGGAGAGCTCACGTGTAAAAGGGGCGGAGTAGTTCCGCATTCCAAGCTCGTGGCTCGTCGATCTGGCGATCAACATTGTAGAGGTGATATGCTCCATTGTGGAGGACTCTGGTGATGATGAAGGGGCCTTCCCAAGTAGGAGCAAGCTTGTGTGGTTTCTGTTGATCCACTCAGAGGACCAAATCTCCTTCTTGGAAGGCTCGACTCTTCACATTCCGGGCGTGGAATCGACGCAAGTCTTGCTGATAAATGGTCGATCTGATCATGGCCATCTCCCTCTCTTCCTCTAGGAGGTCGACCGCGTCTTGCCGGGCCTGTTCTGCTTCATCTTCGGTGTAAAGCTCGACTCGGGGCGCGTTGTGAAGAAGATCACTTGGCAGAACTGCTTCGGCTCCGTAAACCAGAAAGAATGGAGTTCTTCCAGTCGACCGGTTAGGGGTGGTCCTCAATCCCCACAGAACTGACGGAAGCTCGTCGACCCAAGCACCTGCCACGTGCTTGAGATCACGCATCAGTCGAGGCTTTAGTCCTTTGAGAACCAGACCATTTGCTCTTTTAGCTTGTCCATTCGACTAGGGATGGGCGACCGATGCGTAGTCGACTCGAGTGCCTTGAGAGGCGCAAAAATCTCTGAACTTGTCCAAATCGAAGTTTGACCCATTGTCGGTGATGATGCTATGCGGGACTCCATATCTGAATGTTAGCCCTCTGACGAAACTGATAGCGGTGCAAGCATCAAGATTCTTGATAGGCTTGGCTTCAATCCATTTGGTGAACTTGTCGACTGCCACAAGCACATGCGTGAATCCGCTCCTACCTGTTCTTAGTGGATCAACCATGTCCAGTCCACAGACAGCAAAGGGCCAGACGAGTGGAATCGTCTTCAGGGCTGATGCGGGCTTGTGTGACATGTTGGAGTAGAACTGGCAACCTCCACACTTGTCGACTAACTCTTTTGCCATCTCATTTGCTCTTGGCCAGTAAAATCCTGCTCGGTATGCTTTAGCCACAATGGTCCGAGAGGACGCATGGTGACCACAGGTCGCCGAGTGGATATCATTAAGGATCATCTGACCCTCTTCTGGTGTTATGCATTTATGACCAATTCCAGTCGTGCTTTCCCTATACAACTGTCCCTTTATGACTGTGAAGGCCTTGGATCGGCGGACGATCTGTCGAGCCTCTTCCTCGTCCTCCGGGAGTTCTTTCCTCAAGATATACGCGATGTGTGGTACCGTCCAGTCAGGAGTGATAGCCAAGAACTCCATGACTAGGTCGACCACAGCAGGAACTTCGACTTCAGTCGGATCTGTGGCACTTTTCGGCTACGGGGCTTCTTCTGTAAAAGGATCTTCTTGTACCGACGGCGAGTGAATGTGCTCCAGGAATACGTTGCTGGGAATGGCTTCTCTCTTGGAGCCTATCTTTGCCAAATCGTCAGCCGCCTGATTTTTCAGTCGGGGGATGTGATGGAGCTCCAACCCCTCGAATTTCTTTTCTAGCTTTCTCACTGCATTGCAATAACCAGTCATAGCCGGACTTCTGACGTCCCACTCCTTCATCACCTGATTAACCACCAAATCTGAGTCGCCATAGACCATGAGGCGACGGACGCCGAGTGAAATGGCCATGCGCAACCCGTACAAAAGTGCTTCATATTCTGCTTCATTATTGGAGGAATCGAAGTGAATCTGGAGAACATATCTGAGCTTATCTCCTCGGGGGGAGACTAGAACTACCCCAGCATCGGAACCATTCAGAATCTTAGATCCATCGAAGAACATGGTCCAGTGCTCCGAGTGAACTTGAGTCGGAAGTTGCTGTTCAATCCACTCGGCGATGAAATCTGCGA
Organism: Triticum urartu; assembly: GCF_003073215.2. Taxonomy (NCBI): domain Eukaryota; kingdom Viridiplantae; phylum Streptophyta; class Magnoliopsida; order Poales; family Poaceae; genus Triticum; species Triticum urartu. Next base: position 198,711,215 of record NC_053022.1, read on the forward strand.
TTGCTTGGAACTTGATAGCCTTCTTTGCTTCAAACTTGATATCTAAGGGAAGGAGTTCAATCGCCCACTTGGCCACTCGACCAGTTGCATCTCTGTTATGCAGAATCTCTGACAGTGGGGCGTCGCTGACGACTGTAATGGAGTGGTCAGAGAAGTAATGTGAAACCTTCTTCGTGGTCATGTAAATCCCATATACAAGCTTCTGGTAGTGAGGGTATCTTTGTTTTGAAGGGGTCAAAACTTCAGACAGATAATAGACTGGGTGCTAAACTCTGAAGGCCTTTCCTTCTTCTTCCCGCTCGACCGTAAGTACTGTACTGACAACTTGTCCTATGGCTGCAATGTAAAGCAGCAGAGGCTCTTTGCTGATTGGGGCAGCGAGCACCGGCTGGGTGGAGAGCAGAGCTTTGAGCTCTGCAAATGCTGCGTCAGCTTCTGGAGTCCACTCGAACTTGTCAGACTTCTTCATCAGTCGGTAAAGAGGAAACGCCTTTTCACCGAGATGAGAAATGAATCGACTTAGAGCAGCCAAGCAGCCTGTAAGCTTTTGGACATCGTGCACGCGTACAGGACGCTTCATCCGGAGTATGGTGCCAACCTTTTCAGGATTGGCATCGATCCCCCGTTCGGAAATGAGAAAACCGAGTAACTTTCCACCTGGAACTCCGAACGTGCACTTTGATGGATTGAGCTTGATATCATACCTCCTGAGGTTGGCAAAGGTTTCTGCAAGGTCAGCCCGCAGGTCGGAACCTTTCCATGACTTGACCACAATATCATCCATGTATGCCTCCACATTCCGACTGATTTGAGTGAGTAGACACTTCTGAATCATTCTCATGAACGTGGCTCCGGCGTTCTTGAGGCCAAACGGCATGGTGACGTAACAGAAGCATCCGAATGGGGTGATGAAAGCTGTTTTGATCTCGTCGGGTCCATACAGACGGATCTGATGGTACCCGGAATAAGCATCTAGAAAAGACAATCTCTCGCACCCCGCAGTCGAGTCGACTATTTGGTCGATGCGAGGGAGAGGAAAATGATCTTTCGGGCAGGCCCGATTGATATGTTTGAAATCAATGCACATGCGAAGTGACTTGTCCTTCTTGGACCATGATGACATTGGCGAGCCACTCGGAGTGGTAAATCTCTCGGATGAACTCCGCTGCTAGGAGCCGAGCTACCTCCTCGCCAATGGCTTGCTTCTTCTGGACGGCGGACCGTCGAAGATGTTCCTTCACAGGCTTGAATTTTGGGTCGACTCGTAGACGGTGCTCAGCCAGCCCCCTGGGAACTCCAGGCATGTCAGAAGGCTTCCATGCGAAGAAGTCCCAGTTCTCACGGAGGAACTGGATGAGCGCTTCTTCCTATTTGGGGTCGAGCATCGTCGAGATGTGAGTCGGAGCAGCGTCGGGGTCGGTCGGGTGAATGTGAGCTGTCTTGGTTTCACCGGACGACTGAAAAGCAGATTCTGAAGCAGGCTTCTTGGCTCGTAGCAATTCACTCGGATCAGCAGTCTTCTGGTACTCTTGCAGCTCAACAACTGCCATCTGAGCGTCAGCAATCTTCGATCCTTTCTGAAAACACTCCTCGGCTTTCTTCCTATTGCCGGTAACGGTGATCACACCTCTGGGGCCGGGCATCTTCAACTTGAGATACACGTAGCATGGTCGAGCCATGAAGCGTGCATAAGCTGGCCGGCCCAAAATAGCATGATAAGCACTTTGGAAGTCCACAACCTCAAGTGTCAATTTCTCCTTGGGGTAATTCTTTGAATCACCGAAAACCACATCGAGAGCAATCTGGCCGAGTGACTCAGCTTTCTTTCCAGGAATGACTCCATGGAAGCTCATGTTGCTGGCGCTGAGCCTGGACATCGGAATGCCCATCCCTTTCAATGTTTCAGCATACAATATGTTCAGGCCACTGCCACCATCCATCAAGACTTTGGTCAGTCGAGTGCCTTCGACAACTGGGTCGACCACCAAAGCTTGCCTCCCAGGGGTGGCAATGTGCGTGGGGTGATCGGACTGGTCGAATGTGATGGCAGTCTGAGACCACTTTCAGATAACTGGGTGTTGCCGGAGCAACCATATTCACCTCACGGTTAATGACTTTCAGTCGACTTTTGCTTTCAACATCAGCAAAAATCATCAGGGTGGAATTGATTTGGGGGTATCCATCGTCACTGTCTTCCTTGTCCTCGACTTTGTCCGACTCTTTTTCCTTATCCTTGGGCTGTTTGCCCTGAAACTGCTGGATCAGGAGCCGACACTGTCGAGTGGTATGCTTTGGGTAAATAAAATTACCCTCTTCATCTTTCTTGGTGTGGATGTGACATGGCAGATCCAAAACATCGTTTCCATCCCGATCCTTGACTTTCTTGGGCTTCCAGGTGCCCTTGGGTTTTCCCTTGAAGTTTCCCTGGGCTACGGCCAGGGCCTCCCCAGGAGCGGCTGGCTCGGCCTTCCGCTTCTGTTTCCGACTGGAGTTTCCTCCGGTTTCTTGGGCGACTGCCTTTTGCTTGCCACTCCGGAGTCGGTCCTCGTCTTCACCATTAGCGTACTTGGTGGCAATCTCCATCATCTGATTCAGAGACATCTCTCCAGCTTGACCGAACTTCAGATTCAACTCTCTGTATTTAATGCCTTCCTTGAAGGCACAAACTGCTTGATGGTCTGGCACATTCTCAACCGAGTGATGCAGTGTGATCCACCTCTGGATGTATTCCCTCAGAGTTTCATTTGGCTTCTGCACGCAAGACCGCAACTCTGTAAGGCCTGCAGGTCGCTTGCTTGTTCTTTCAAAGGTTGTGACAAACACTCGGGAGAGGTCCTCCCAAGTGTAAATGCTGCTGGGTGCCAACTGATTTAGCCACGCTCTGGCTGAGCCCTCTAACATGAGAGGCAAATGCTTTATGGCCACCTCATCATTGCCACCGCCAATCTGTACAGCCACTCGGTAATCTTCGAGCCAAGTGTTAGGCTTAGATTCACTGGTGAACTTGCTGATTCCAGTCGCCAGCTTGAAATTGGGAGGAATCACTGCGGCTCTGATGGCTCGACTGAAACACTCTGGCCCTGAAACACGTATTCTGCTGCTGGTGGGCGCATCTCTGTTCTGGCCTTCCCGATGAGCCCTGTTCCTGTCAACCAAGCCTTGCACGAGGACAGATCTCGCGTCAAAGCCTGGGTCCCTGGGGTCGACTGGAATCCTCTGCCCAATGCTATGGGGGCGCCTGCCATCTCGATGTCGAGGCGCATATGACCCACTCCTCGGGGGAGGGGTTGACACTCGACGTCGATCATCACGATCTGATCGGTGATCATACTGCTCATTCCTCCTGTACTGATCATGCCGGTCACCATGTCCTTCACGCCTCGGGGGCGACCGCGGGCTGTGAGCCGACTGGACTGTATCTGTTGCAACGGATCGACTGTGGATCCTGTTTCACGACTGAGAAACGGCGGAATTCTGGTTTCCCGCCGCCTGGAGCAACGCTCTGATCTGCAACAAGCCCCTGCCAGCCTCCGACTGGGAGGGCTGAATTGATTCTGCTATACGGGCCGCAGCGGCCAAATTCTGAACTGGGGTTCGATATACCTGCGTCGGCGGGAAGAGCTGGCGTCGACTAGACTCGGGAGCCCGCTGACGCGCTCGCTCGTCAAGTGCTCGTTGGAGATTCTCCAGTCGAGTGCGCTCGGCCAAATTAGCCAAGCACGCGTCCTCCAAGGCCCGGGCCTCGGGGGACTCTCCGACGATAGGGGTGCGGAGGGCGTCCATGTTCCGGCGGCGAAGCTCCTCACGCTGTGATGACGTGAGAGGTTCGGGGAGATACTCATTGTGGGGATGCGACGGGCCGCCCCCACCCACGCCTCCATCAGCGCGAGGGAAACCGGGAGGACTGTGCGTTCCATCGACCGCCAGGATCTCAGCCGCTGGGTCGCTGCTGTCGCACTCGGATGCGGTCTCCGTGGAGCCAGTCGAACAGGCCGCAGAGGGATTCGTCGGGCTCGATTGCCGCGACTTGTGGGGTGGCCGATTGGCGAGCCACGGCATGCCTCACCCACCTCTGAAGTCTCGACCGACCGGAGGGCTTGCACCGGTGGGAGACAGAGCGGGGAGACGATACGGGGGCCGACCGATACTGGGTCGACGGCTGCCGCAGGAGGACGCCATGAACGAATGCACGGAAATGCGTCGCACCGCGGACGAGGAGCGCGTCGACGTCGAGTGGCGCCTCTCGAAGCCAGGCGGAGTCGTCGGCGATGAACGTGAGCGCGCCGAGACGGATCTCACGGCCCTCCACCAAAACTCCGCACGAAACCATGATCAAAGGGATCGGAAAAACCGCAACTTCCCCAATCAGGCGCTAAGATTCCTTCCCCACGGTGGGCGCCAACTGTCGTGGTTCTAACTCTGACAGTGATGTAGGGGGTATGTATGGAGAGGCTAGATCTCAGCTATTGGGAAATTGTAAGCACACCAAGATGTACGAGTTCAGGCCCTTCGCGGAGGAAGTAACAGCCCTACGTCTCGGTGCCGGAGGCGGTCGATTGGATTATTGGCGTATGAATAACAGGGGTGCGAATCCTTCATACCGAGGAGGGGGTGGCTTATATAGAGTTCGCCGGCCCTCTCCTGCCCTCACTGATGTAGGGTTTAAGGTACATTTAAGATTGGGCGTTACTGGTAACGCCCCTAATAAAGTGCTATAATGACCATAAAGACTACTTAATAGCCGACCGTTTGCCTGCGGAGTGACTTTAGGTCTTCTGGCAGTAGAGTGGTTGGCTTCATGGTCGAGTGATAGCTTCTTTGTCGAGTGTATTGAATCCGTCGAGTGGGACATCGCCAAGTCGATTGAAAGGTGACTTCTTCTAGGGACGTCCTTGGGTAGGGCTCTTAGGACGAGTCCGTGCCCCTACCCTAGGTACGTAGCTTCATCAATAGCAGCATGATCAGTGTGAACAGTTACTTTAGAATCAACAATATAAGGTCTGAACTTATCACAAGCAAATACAACTGCTAAAAATTCCTTTTCAGTAGTAGCATAATTTCTCTGGGCACTTTCTAGAGTTTTACTAGCATATTGGATAACATTTAATTTCTTATCAACTTTTGTCCTAGAACAACACCTATAGCATAATCACTAGCATCACACATAATTTCAAAGGGTAAATTCCAATCAAGAGGCTGAACAATAGGTGCAGAAATCAATGCTTTCTTAAGTATTTCAAATGCTTCTACACAATCATCATCAAAGACAAAAGGAACATCTTTTTGTAACAGATTAGCCAGAGGCCTGGAAATTTTTGAGAAGTATTTAATGAACCTCCTATAAAACCCGACATGACCAAGGAAACTTCTTATACCTTTAATGTCCTTTGGACACGGCATCTTTTCAATAGCATTAACTTTAGCTTTATCAACTTCAACACCTCTTTCAGAAATTTTATGCCCCAAGACAATACCTTCATTAACCATAAAGTGACACTTCTCCCGATTCAAGACAAGATTAGTTTCTTCACATCTCTGCAAAACTCGATCAAGGTTTCTTAAGCAATCATCAAAAGAAGTTCCATATACGGAGAAATCATCCATGAAAACCTCAACAATCTTTGCACAGAAGTCAGAGAATATAGCGGTCATACATCTTTGAAAGGTAGCGGGTGCATCACATAAACCAAAAGGCATACGTCTATAAGCAAAGGTACCAAAAGGGCAAGTAAAAGTGGTATTTTCCAGATCCGCTTCTGACACAGGTATTTGAGAGAAACCAGAATAACCATCTAGAAAGCAAAAGTGTGTATGTTTGGATAATATTTCTAGCATTTGATCAATGAAAGGTAGAGGGTAATGATCCTTTTTAGTAGCTTTATTTAATTTGCGGAAATCAAGTGCCATTCTATAACCTGTAACAATTCTTTGTGGGATCAATTCATCTTTATCATTTGGAACAACAGTAATACCTCCTTTCTTAGGGACACAATGGACATGACTTACCCACTGACTATCAGCAACATGATAAATTATACCTCCCTCCAGAAGCTTTAGTAATTCTTTTCTTACCACTTCTTTCATCTTAGGATTTAACCGTCGTTGGTGATCAACAACCGGTTTAGCATGTTTTCCATTTTTTTTGTGCTGGCATAGAGTGGGACTAATGCCCTTAAGATCATCAAGAGTATATCCAATAGCAGCACGGTGCTTCTTCAGAGTTTTCAATAATTTCTCTTCTTCTTGCTCTGAAAGGTTAGCACTAATAATAACATGATATATCTTCTTTTCATCAAGATAAGCATATTTAAGAGTATCAGGTAATGGTTTAAGCTCAAACACGGGATCACCCTTGGGTGGAGGAGGATCCCCTAGAATTTCGACAGGCAAGTTGTGTTTCAAAATAGGTCCCTGTTTAAAGAATACTTCATCTATTTCCCTTCTTTCATTCATAAACATATCATTTTCATGGTCTAGCAAATATTGTTCTAAAGGATCACTCGGAGGCACGAAAATAGAGGCAAGACCAATAATTTCATCTTTACTAGGCAATTCTTTATCATGGGGTTGTCTACGAAATTTAGCAAAATTAAAATCATGAGAAATATCCCCAAAACCAACAGAAACAATATCCTATTTGCAGTCTATCTTAGCATTAACAGTATTCAAGAAGGGTCTACCAAATATATTGGGACAAAAGTCATCTTCTGGGCAACCAAGAACAAGAAAATTAGCAAGATATTTAATTTTCCCACACAAGACTTCAACATCTCTAACAATCCCGATCGGTGAAGTGCAGACTAAGTCATAGCCTAGTGGTGTGAAGGGGCTGATGCCTTCCCACCCACCCAGGTTCAAGGCATGGTACTTGCAATTTGGGTTTGTTGCACCAATTATACTGTATGGGGTTCCCTTACAACCTTTCTGTCAAAAAAATCGGTGAAATAGTATCTCTATTGGCAAGCTTAATTTTAACATCAATACCTTCTATCTCAGCAGGTGCAATATCATGCATAATTTCTTCATATAAAGAATGAGGTATTGCACTCGCACTAGCACCCATATCACATAAGCCATGATAGAAATAACATGTATGCCTACAACAGGTCTATGTTTATGTTTGGTATCGGGTCTAGAAATTCTAGCAGCTTCACCACAAAAGTAAATAACATGCCCATCAATGTTATCGGACAAGAGATCTTTAAACACAACAATACTAGATTCAACTTTAATTTGCTCATAGGGTTTGGGTGTTCTAATGTTACTTATGTTGACCACAGTTGAAGCTTTAGCACAATCCTTTATTTTAGCAGGAAAAGGTGGTTTCTCAATATAAGTGGTAGGAACAATAGGATCAACATTATAAGTGATAGTCTTTTCATCAACTTTAATAGGTTCAACTACTTTTACTTCAATGGGAGGATGATATTTAAGCCACTTCTCCTTAGGGAGATAAACATGAATAGCAAAGGGTTCACAAAAAGGAGCTACTATCTCAGAGTCAAGTCCATATTTAGTGCTAAATTCACAAAAAGCATCGGTATCCATAAAAGATTTAACACAATCAAACTTAGGTGTTATACCTGACTCCTTACCTTCCTCGAGTTCCCAATCTTCAGAGTTACGTTTAATTCTTTCCAATAAATCCCATTTGAATTCAATAGTCTTCATCATAAAAGAACCAATACAAGAAGTATCGAGCATGGGCGATTATTGAGACAAAGCCGAGCATAAATTTTTTGAATAATAATTTCTCTTGAGAGCTCGTGAATATAACATTGACTTAAGCCTCCCCCAAGCTTGAGCGATGCTTTATCCTTCGCGAGGCCAAAAATTATTTATATATATACATATATATATATATATAATTACGATCACGATGAACCAGATGCATAGGATAAAACTTATAATGAAATTCCAATTTCAATCGATTGTAGTTCCATGATCCAATATGATAACATAGCCTAAACCATGTCAATGCCTTTCCCTTCAAACATAAAGGGAAGACCTTCTTCTTGATTACATCCTCGGGCATACCTGCAAGCTTAACTAATCCACAAACTTCATCCACATAGATTAGGTGCAAATCGGGATGCAATGTTCCATCTCCTGTAAAAGGATTAGCTAGTAGTTTCTCAATCATACCCGAAGGAATTTAAATGTAAACATTTTCAGTAGGTTCAGTTGGTTGAGGAGCAAATCTTTGCTCTACTGGTGAGGGTGAAGATACCCTGAACGAGCACCTCAAAGGATTATGTTCCATAGTAACAAGTGATAGTAAATTTCAGCACACTATATAAATTTTTCCTTACCAAATTCCACCTACCAAAGGCGCGTCACTCCCCGGCAATGGCGCTAGAAAAGAGTCTTGATGACCCACATGTATAGGGTATCTATCCTAGTCCTTTCGATAAGTAGGAGTGTCAAACCCAACGAGGAGCGGAAGGAAATGATAAGCAGTTTTCAGTAAGGTATTCTCTGCAAGCAATGAAATTACCGGTAATAGATAGTTTCGTGATAAGGTAATTGGTAACGGGTAACAAGTAATAAAAGCAAATAAGGTGCAGCAAGGTGGCTCAATCCTTTTTGTAGCAAAGGACAAGCCTGGACAAACTCTTATATAAAGGAAAGCGCTCCCGAGGACACATGGGAATTATCGTGAAGCTAGTTTTCATCACACTCATATGATTCACGTTCGGTACTTTGATAATTTGATATGTGGGTGGACCGGTGCTTGGGTACTGCCCTTACTTGGACAAGCATCCCACTTATGATTAACCCCTCTTGCAAGCATCCGCAACTACAAAAGAAGTATTAAGGTAAACCTAACTGTCAGTGTCAAAACCGGCGGATCTCGGGTAGGGGTCCCGAACTGTGCGTCTAAGGCGGATGGTAACAGGAGGCAGGGGACACGATGTTTTACCCAGGTTCGGGCCCTCTTTATGGAGGTAAAACTGTACGTCCAGCTTGATTAAAATTGATGATATGAGTAGTACAAGAGTAGATCTACCACGAGATCAGAGAGGCTAAACCCTAGAAGCTAGCCTATGGTATGATTGTATGTTGTCCTACGGACTAAAACTCTCTAGTTTATATAGACACCGGAGAGGGCTAGGGTTACACAAGGTCGGTTACAAAGGAGGAGATAAACATATCCGTATTGCCTAGTTTGCCTTCCACGCCAAGTAGAGTCCCATCCGGACATGAGACGAAGTCTTCAATCTTGTATCTTCATAGTCCAATTGTCCGGCCAATGGATATAATCCGGCTGTCGGATACCCCCTAATCCAGGACTCCCTCAGTAGCCCCCGAACCAGGCTTCAATGACGATGAGTCTGGCACGCAGTGTTGTCTTCGGCATTGCAAGGCGGGTTCTTCTCCATATTTCGAACGTTTGTAAAGCAGTGTCCGGTCCCATAAATGCTTGGACCTCTTGGCTTCTGTGCCCAATAAGGGCTATCTCCCATGCGTCGAATGAATACGAGGCGCCAGGGCATTTTTACATTCGCCCCCCTAGCCAGATAAATAAATTGTCTATTAAAGGGATGGGGATTCTTAGATCCGATCCATACCATCCTCCCCCCAGCGAGAATCCATCAGAGCGTGTTTCGTAAAGATCCATTCCAGCATGGCCGACCTTCGCAGCTCCTCCTCCCGCCCCCATAGCCCTAAGCCCGGTGATTGGGAGAGGTGTTCAGTCCCGCACAGTCGATTAGTCGAACTGCAGACTAAGGGATTTCTCCCTCCGGCGTATATGGTGCCCGTTCAAGCCGGGCTTGCCACCTACAATGGTGAGGAGCAAGCGGAGAGCTTTCCCTGTCCCTCCATGGGGGAACGGGTCTGCCTTGTTCCTTATCTACTAAGGGGACTCGGATTTCCAATTCATCTGTTCCTCCGCGGGCTCCTGGAGTTCTACGGCCTCCAATTACACAATCTCACCCCTGCCTCCGTTCTACACATCGCCGGCTATGTTGCTCTCTGCGAGTTGTTCCTGGGCTGCGAGACTCACTTCGAGCTGTGGAAAAGGCTATTCTGCTTCGTCCCTCGCATACAGGGGAGATCACTTTATCAAGTGGCGGAGCCGAAATATGGCGCATCGCCGATACCGGATACCCGTCCGGTACCCCGAAGAAGTCATCCGAAGACTGGCCTTCAGAATGGTTTTATATGGAGGACGTTCCCCTTCCGGACCCTGTTCGGCGGGGTCTTCCTGAGTTCAACAATGCTCTGCTGAAGAATCACCGAAGTTGGCGCCCACGGAGCCCCCAGGCGGAAGACAATAGAGAAGTCCTCTATCTGATGAACCGGATCAAAGCAATGGCTCAATCAGGATTGACAATGACCGAAGTTATGTCGATTTGCATAATGCAGGGAGTGCAACCACTTCAATACGGAGGTCACCCCTTGTGGTGTTATAACGGGGCAGATGACGCCACCCGCTGTGGGCGTAAGGGTCCGGACAATGCTGCCGCTTTAGCGAAGATTCTGTCCGAATTGTTCAAGGGTGAGGAAGAGGAGTTCATCCGCATCAAGCCACGGGACGGATTCTCCATGTACAATCCTCCAAGCTAGGTAAGTTATATCTCCCTGCTCCCATTTTCCCGCACTCTTTGTCGTGAGTATTCACCTTGCCACTTTGTGGCAGGAACTGCGAAAAGCCATAAAGGAGGTCAGTAGCCCTTCTCCACAACCAGAGGACCCTGACCGAGCCCTCGACTCCGGACTTGAAGAAGATTCGGTTATATTTGTGGAGCTAATAGACCGACAGTTCTATCAGTTAAGCTGCGACGATGCCATGGTGGCCATTACGGCCGACTATCCCGGACTGCTCCCTGCATCGCAAGTAAGAAGAACCAAAAATCCCAACTCCAAAACTAGGATCCCCTTTTAGGCACTTCACCAACCATACACACATGGCATCTTTACAGGGAAGGCATTGCGGGACGCCCTGCCGAACCCGCAGCAACGCGCCAACAGGAGGCACTGAGGCCGGGTAGGCCAAAAAGGAAGGCTGTCAGGACAGAGACGCCGGCACAAAGGTATAACAAACCCCGCTCCGTGGTTGTCGTCTTTCTCAAAATGTAATGACGCCCGTGTTTCTTTAACAGAAAAAAACGCTCGCCGGAATATGTCCGGCGATGTTGCCGATCACGCTTCCACCAGTCGGGCGCCAAGACCGGACATGGAGGAAGAAGCCGATATGGGGCAGGCGCCGGATAATCCCCCTACAGAGGATGCAGATAGATTATCTGCTACAAACTCAGAAGTGGAAAGCGCCATGAATCATAGGCGCCGTCGGGCCGTACTGCGTGATGCTTGTTTCTCACCAGAGGCGTTTGATGCCTTCAATTCTGGAGAGGCGTACCTCCGTGCCGCTCAAGATGGTCTAGCCAGAGCCACGGATCAGTATGTAAAGGATGTACGGGTGAGTGAATCTGACGATTTATATGTATCAGTAGCCCCTGAGACTTGAAACAGTTAGCAGAACTGATTTAAGGATCATCTTTATTGTGCAGTTACAGAGAAGAATACTAGGCTGTCCCAGGAGCTAGAGGAATGCAAGACCCAACTGCGGGACGCTGTTGCCGCATTGCAGGAACAGAAAAATCCTCCCGCTGGTAACATTTATTTTAAAGAATGATGGTTACCATATAGTGTGCGGCGTGGCTGCAGATCTAACAATAGATTTTGCAGATGAATCCGGTGAAAATCCGGGGGACCAGCATGTTATGCGGCAGCTAGAGGCTGGCAAACGCGTGCTGACTAAGGTTAGGCAGGAGAAAAACAATCTCCAAGACGCCAATATAAAGCTGAACATGGAACTAAAAGACGTTCGGGGCCAGCTTGCAGACTCCGAGAAGGAGAATAAGAGGCTTCGACGCGGCATTTTCAGTAAGTGCTTGAACGAATCCTTTTAAAGGTATTCAGCAAAGAAGCCGACTAACAACGTTATGTCTATAGGTATGCTGACGGGTCGTCCCGCGGAGGAAATGCCCGGGTCTGCGGGTGATCTTCTGTCCGGGCTGTCACATCTGCACGAACAAGTTTGGCAGGTGATGCAGGGTGTTGCCCATGCCTTGTGGTCGTCCGTCTCCCTGCCAGAGGGAGTTGCAGAGCTTGCGGAGAAGCTCAAAGGAGCACGGCGGCGCTTCTGATTATGGAAGATATCAGCCTGCCGACAGGGTGCCAGAGAAGCCTGGGCCATGGTGAAGATGCGGTATACCAAAGCAGACCCAAATCACATGGCCGAGGTTGGACCTGTGGGGCCCGACGGAAAAGAGATCCCCGTTAGCTTAGTTTATGGTCAAGTAGAATTAGCCGCAAAGTTTTCCCAATAGGATTGTAAGCTAGACCGCCTGTTGGATGGTATAGAAGAAGAATTTAGTTAGTCTGCATGACTATGTAATTAAAGTGACATGTTTAATGCCTTCTAGCCAGATTATAGATCATTTGTCGTTGCGGACCTTTTCGCTTCAGCCTCCGGGCCCAATAGTCCGGAGTGTATCCGAATACCCGCTCAGTTATATAAGAACCGGGGTATGCGTGGAGACCAGGCGTAGGGGTCATTAGTGCTTTATCAGACAAGTGCCCAACTAGTTATGTTATATTACATGGGTAGTAAGAAACATCTTCCAGGGAGAATAGTTCCGTTAAGGGTTCCTTTCCCTGGGTAAGCATGCCCTAAAGTGCATGTCCGGACTGCGATAGGAAACGCAGGAAAACATCTGGGGGTGGATATGAAAAATAAAAATCATCTTTTGTTCACCGACCGAATATTCCCTTAAGAACGCTAGCTTTCGGCTTCACCCAGTCTGAGGTACACATCCGGCTGACCCGGCAGTAACAATCGCAGAGGTGCTCCCCTTATGCCCTAGCCAAATTAACGGGAAAGTAGGGCATAAATACAAGAGCCAGGCAACCCAGCTTGGCCAAAACTTAAGTCATATCGATGCATATAATGGTGAAAAAGGTACATGCAGAAGTATAACACATGTGTTGGGCATGAAGCCCGGATAAATAATTTAAGCTTCTGTGAAAGAAGCCCCCAGGTATGAAGAGTGCGGCTAGCGCATCTGTAATATGCAAGCGAGGCACAAGGTGACCCTTGAAGGTCTAGAGGAATAAGAAAAGAAAGAAAGAAAGAAAGAAAGAAAGGAAAACAAGACAGATAATGTATATGCGAAAAATGGACAAAGGGAGGGGACTAACATAGAGTCCGGTGCTAGGCGTAGAATCTTCGGAGCCTGGCCGCGTTCCATGGGTTCGGCTCGAGTCGACTAGTTGATGCATCCTGCAGTCGGTACGCTCCACCGGTCAGAACTTGGTCAATAATGAAGGGACATTCCCATTTGGGCTCGAGCTTGTTCTTTTTCTTATCCGGTAGGCATAGAACTAGTTCGCCAATGTTATAAGTTTTGGCCCGTACTTCTCTGCTTTGGTATCTGCGAGCCTATTGCTGATAAAATGCGGAACGGGCTTTGGCTACGTCGCGCTCCTCCTCCAAGGTGTCCAGACTGTCCTGCCGATCGAGCTCGGCTTCTCTTTCTTCGTACATGCGCACTCTAGGTGAGTCATGAATTATTTCACAGGGCAAGACTGCCTCTGCGCCGTACACCATAAAGAAGGGTGTATATCCGATACTATGATTCAGCGTGGTCCGCAGCCCCCAGAGTACGGAGTTGAGCTCCTCTACCCAGTGCGTGTTAGACTCCGTTAAGGAACGCACTAACCTGGGTTTAATGCCGCTCATTATAAGACTGTTTGCTCGCTTGACTTGACCGTTGGTTTGTGGGTGATAGACTGAGGCATAATCGAGCTTGATGCCCATTTTGCTGCGCCAGAGTTTTACCTTGCCGGCCGTGAAGTTCGTGCCATTATCAGTGATGATGCCATGGGCGACGCCATAATGGTGTACAAACCCGGATATGAAGTCTATCACCGGTCCGGATTCGGCTGTTTTAACCGGTTTGGCCTCTATCCATTTGGTGAATTTATCCACCATGACCAATAAGTATTTTTTCTTGTGGGTTCCCCCTTTAAGGGGTCCAACCATGTCAAGCCCCCAGACCGCAAAGGGCCATGTAATGGGGATTGTTTGGAGGGCGGTGGGTGGCATGTGGCTTTGATTTGCAAAGAGCTGGCAACCGGCGCAATGTTGGACCAAGTCCTATGCATCTGCCCGGCCCGTTGGCCAATAGAATCTTGTACGGAAGGCCTTGCTTACAAGAGCCCGGGCTGCGGCGTGATGACCGCCGAGTCCGGCGTGAATTTCTGCCAAAAGATTCCGCCCTTCCTCTTCGGAGATGCACCTTTGAAGGACTCCGGTAGTGCTTTTTTTGTACAATTCTCCCTCATGGACCTTGTAGGCCTTGGATCGCCGCACTATGCAGCGTGCCTCATTTTGGTCCTCTGGAAGTTCCTGTCTAGTTAGGTAGGCCAGGAATGGTTCTGTCCACAGGGCAATAATGACCATTATTTCGTGGGCTGAAGGTGTTATTTCGGTGGCGAAGCCTCTGATTGTGTCAGAGAGTTCGGTATCTGGTATTTTGGCCGGGTCCAGACTGTTGTTACCGGTGTCCCCTTCCCATACTACGGATGGCTTGAACAGCCTTTCCAAAAATATGTTGGGGGGCAGACCGCATCACGTTTTGCGCCGATGCAGGCGAGGATATCCGCCGCCTGATTGTTTTCCCGAGCCACATGGTGAAATTCGAGCCCCTCGAACTGAGCTGACATTTTTAGGACGACGTTTTGATAGGTCGCCATTTTCGGATCCTTGGCATCAAAGTCTCTGTTTATTTGGGATATTGCAAGGTTTGAATCCCCACGCACCTCCAAGCGTTGAATGCCCATGGAGACTGCCATCCGAAGACCATGCAACAGAGCTTCGTATTCGACTGCATTGTTGGAGTCTGTATACAATATTTGTAGTATGTACCGAATGGTATCTCCAGTTGGGGACGTCAGGACGACGCCAGCCCCTAGACCGGCCAGCATTTTAGAACCGTTGAAGTGCATGATCCAATTGGAGTATGCGCCGTAGTCTTTAGGGAGTTCGGCCTCCGTCCATTCGGCGATGAAGTCGGCCAATACTTGCGATTTAATGGCTCGTCGAGGTTTGTATGTTATGTCGAACGGGAGGAGCTCAATGGCCCATTTGGCAATCCGGCCCATAGCGTCGCGGTTGTTTATAATATCATTAAGTCGGCTACTGTAATCGAACACTCTTGAAAGTAGTGTCGCAGTTTCCGCGATGCCATGAATACCGCATATGCTATCTTTTGGTAATGCGGGTACCATGATTTGCATGGAGTGAGGACAGTGGATACATAGTATACCGGCTTTTGAATAGGGAATTTTTGTCCATCCGCTTCCCGTTCGACAACGAGCACCACGCTTACAACTTGATGAGTTGCCGCAATGTACAACAGCATTGGTTCGCCGATGTTTGGCCTGGCCAGGATTGGGTTGGTTGCCAAAATGGCCTTTATTTCTTCCAATCCGGCTGTGGCCGCGTCCGTCCACTCAAAGTGTTCGATGCACCGAAGGAGGCGATAAAGGGTTAAAGCCTTTTCTCCTAAGCGAGAGATAAAGCGGCTTAGAGCCGCCACGCATCCAGTTAACTTCTGGATTTGTTTGAGGTCTGTTGGGGTAGCCAACTGTGACAAAGCTCGGATTTTGGCCGAATTAGCTTCAATACCTCTACTGGAGACAATGAATCCCAGGAGCTTTCCGGCTGGTACGTTGAAAACGCATTTTTCCAGATTGAGCTTGATGTCATATGTTAGGAGGTTGTCGACTGTGAGCCTCAAGTCGTCTATCAAAGAGTCGACGTGTTTGGTTTTGAGGACCACATCGTCTACGTATGCCTCTACTGTTTTGCCAATTTGTTTCTCCAGACATGTCTGAATCATGCGCTGATATGTTGCGCCGGTGTTTTTGAGCCCAATAGGCATTGTGTTAAAACAGAAGGGACCGTATGGTGTGATGAATGCCGTTGCGGCTTGGTCGGACTCCGCCATCTTGATTTGGTGGTAACCAGAGTATGCGTCGAGGAAACACAATGACTCGTGTCCTACAGTAGCATCAATGATTTGATCGATGCGTGGGAGGGGGAAGGGATCCTTTGGGCAAGCTTTATTGAGGTCTTTGAAATCGACACAAAGGCACCAGGATTTGTCCTTCTTTGGTACCATCATCAGGTTTGCTAGCCAGTCCGGATGTTTTATTTCTCTGATGAATCCAGCCTCCAATAACTTGGCTAGTTCCTCTCCCATGGCCTGTCTCTTAGGTTCGGAGAAACGCCGAAGAGCTTGCTTGACCGGCTTGAATCCCTTTAGGATATTAAGGCTATGCTCGGCCAGCCTGCGTGGGATTCCTGGCATGTTTGAGGGATGCCAGGCGAATATGTCCCAATTTTCACGCAGGAACTCTCGTACTGCGGCATCCACAACGGGGTTTAACTGTGCCCCGATGGAGGCTATTTTTGTAGGGTCCGTTGGGTGGTCTTGGAATTTGACTATTTCATCCGCTGGTTTAAAAGAGGTGGACTTGGATCTCTTGTCGAGTATAACGTCGTCCCTGTCCACTATGGAGCGTAGCGTGGTTAATTCCTTGGCCGAGAGGGCTTCGGATAATGCCTCGAGGGCCAATGCGGCTGTTTTGTTTTCGGTGCGGAGTGCTGTGTCTGGATCACTGGCGAGAGTGATGATTCCGTTGGGCCCAGGCATTTCAAGCTTCATGTACCCGTAATGGGGTACGGCTTGGAAGATTGTAAATGCCTCCCGTCGTAAAAGAGCGTGATAGCCACTGCTGAAAGGGGCCACTTGGAATGTAATTTCTTCGGACATGTAATTGTTCGGCGTGCCGAATACCACATCTAGTGTGATTTTCCCAGCATAGCGTGCTTCCCGACTGGGGATAATTCCTCTAAAGGTTGTGCTACTTTGCTCGATGCGGTTCCAGTCTATTTCCATGTAACATCCCAAATTTTCAATTTGGAATGTTATACATAGATCATCCATGCATATCATGTTTTATTGCTTTTCCGTTTCGTAATCCTTGAAATCCTAAGCAGCTCAAGGACCCTCGGAGAGAGTTGGGGATTTTCCGGTCTTCATATTTGATTCTTTTATCAAATAATGAAAAGAGGATTATTTTTTTTAATTATTTCTCTCCGAAAAATATTTCACATTAAAAATTAAAGAGAGGACATAATATGACTTCTCCAAAATAAATGAAATATTGGAGGAAAAATATTAAAATCATTAAATTGATTTTTTTATTGGATTTTATTCTGATTTTATTTGCATTAGAAAAATTGCATGTTTTTCAAAATTGCATTTTGGGGCCAAGAAATGTTCATCTTGTTCTAAATATTTTTATTTAGACGGTGAAAATTGTCTTGCCATTTTTAGGTTTTTATTTATTTTTTTCTAGGATTTTAGTTCGGTCGGCGAAGTTTTTTTTAAAAAAAAGTTCCGTGCCGACTGGGCCTAAGGCCCAGCCGCGCCAGGCCGCCGCCGCCTCCTGCGCGCGCGCCGCCTCTGCCACTCGGACCGGAGTCCGAGTTGGACTCCGCAGCCGCCGCGCCTTGCCCCCTCCTCCAAGTCGCCGCCCCGCCCCTTTATATACGTCACCACCCCCGCCCCCAACACCACCACCACTGCCGCCTAGCCCCGCCGCCCCTGCCACGCGTAGCCACCGCCGCCTGCGCTCGCCGCCGCCGCCGCCCGCGCTCGCCGCCGCCGCCAAGCCCCGCGAGCCGCCGCCCCGCACCCCGCCCCGCCGGAGCCCCTCGCCGGAGGTAGCCACCGCGCCCCGCTACCGTTTTTTTATAAAAACCGTTTGTTTTTTTCAGAAACCATAGATCCGTTTTTTGGATTCACCGGTTTTTTTTCGGTTCTTCTAGTTAGCGGACGTTCGTCCGAACGTTCATTTTAATGAACGCTTCCTCGCCCCTTAGAAACAACTAATGAACGCTCGTTCGTTAGTCTGTTCGTGAGTTTTCTTTTATCGGATTTATTCCGCAATTTTTCTGATCATGATTTCTGATCCGATC
This sequence comes from Triticum urartu, assembly GCF_003073215.2. Classification (NCBI taxonomy): domain Eukaryota; kingdom Viridiplantae; phylum Streptophyta; class Magnoliopsida; order Poales; family Poaceae; genus Triticum; species Triticum urartu. Next base: position 198,729,276 of record NC_053022.1, read on the forward strand.
TTAGTTTCTGTTTATCTTTTCGCTCGTTTACCAGAATGAGGCGATTCAAGCGCCTGGAGTTTCGTCTCGAAACCCTCTTTTCGTTTAACCAACTGAAACAAGTTTTGCTACTATAAAATTTGACCTAGTTTCATACTAGTAAACAGAGCTTCTTTCTTTCGCCGTTTGAGTTTCATTGCTCCGTTTGTTTTGATTCTTATTGCGAACCAGAGTTCCTAATTTGAACTTTCTGGTCAACCTCTATTATTGGAGTTTTGCTTGTGCATCGTTTCTTGTTACTTATGTATGTTATTGTTTGCTTGCGATAGAACTCCCGGAGTGCGAAGCGTGTTACTATGAGTCTCTAGGATTCGCGGATCGTCAGCAAGGCAAGTAACACTTTGATCATATCCCATTATTACCCAGTTTTTATGCATTAGTTCCAATCCTCAAACATTGCATGATTAGGATGTCATTAACTTGTGGGTTGGGAAGTAGTTGCTGAGATAGAACCTATTGCCCTATTGCATTCAAACCCTTGGGAGTTACTTCTACGTATTGCTTATTGCTATGCTATGCTCGTAGACGTGGTTTGGGTTTGAGTGAAATTCATGTCAGATGTGAGATTGTTAATTAATGGTTCAACTTAAGGTGGCAACTTAATCAAACAACTAGGTGGATTGAGGCAACTGCGGAACCCAGTGTTGTCTGTTTTTTTGGAAATCCCGGGGTACCCGTGTGATCTTCCTATGGACCGCCACCCAGGCTCAAAGGGAACTGAGATGATTCATGCTAGAAACTTCCGTGTGCAGCCACAAGCTATTATGGGCTCTAGCATAGTTGAGTAAGTTACGTGAAGCTCTCGAAGAGGTAGATCAGCAAGTACTGGGTTTTGTAGGTTTGGTATGGTCTACCCGGAGTAGAGAGTTGACGTTTCTGAAAGACTGTGTCTCGATCATCCGTTTCTCAAACACCATGTAGTGCAAGAAATCCAACGGAGGCGATCGAGTCTTGTGGGGAAAAGTGCGCAAACCTCTGCAGAGTGTACAATCTAATCATGGTTAGCCGTGTCCCCGGTTATGGACAATTCTTGAGTATCTAGTACTTGGGTTATCACATGTATCTCACCATGCTTAATTAATGCTGTTGGGATGTTAATCACTTTAATTGGGATTGAGTTGGGGATACCTTCTCAATGATGTTTCAACCACCATGATAGTAAATTAAAATCTATTCTGTTGTTGTAGGAAAAAATTGGCTTTTCGCAAAACTACAACCATACAGCTTTCCACCAGCCATATATGCATGTAGTGATAGCATTATTCTGTTTCTTCTCTACTGTGTTATATTGCCAGCATATTCCCTGTGTTGACCCGTTTTCGGGCTGCAACGTATTATGTTGCAGACTTTTCAGACGAGGAGTAAGGTTCGTTAGGTCGTTGCCGTGCAGCTCAGCTATGCCATTGGAGTTGATGGATTCACCTTATCTTCCAAGCCTTCCGATGTTATCCCATTAGATGGCCTTAAGCCATATTATTGTAATAAGTTCTCTTTGGAGACATTCGATTTAATAGTGTGTGATTGCTACTCTATTATAAATCCTTCGAGTACTGTGTGTGTCAGCATTACCGATCCAGGGATGACACTGAAGCACAGAGACTTGACCATCTGAGGTCGGGTCGCTACAAGATGGTATCAGAGCACACACTGAGTGTAGGACACGACCACTAAGATAAACCCTAGGTCACACTTCTCATCTCATTTCTGACTCCTCTCCATTTTCTACTCTTTAGGATGACATAGATGAAGAACAAGTTTGCACAAACGGATGAAGACACACCTTTTGGACGCCACTTGAAGGAAGTCACTAGGTACTTGAACATCGGAATACCATGCTTCACTGGGACGTACAATGCCACTTTACCTAAAGAGGAGCGCTGGATGATTCAAGTACAAGTTCCAGGAAGGACGTTCTCGCCAACTTCTAAACCCATAGAATTTTCCTTCGACGCACCAACCTGGAGTTTAGGAAAGAGTATGGCAGCTCACATCACCATGGGACGCATTGGAGATGTTTACAACAGGGAGATTAACGACACTATTTACCAAATATGTGGGCGCCGAGACAAGCAATGGGAAGTAATCAGCACTAAGAAGGATAGATCCATTGCAGCTTTCATCCAGGAGTTAAACCAGCACATTCGACGTCAAGAGAACCAGATGTGTGCGGACATGATGGACTTGAAGAAGGCGAAGACTAGGATCATCGAGCTGGAGGAAGAACTCAAGTTTACCCGCGATGGATATGAGGAGGAAATCAAGACCCTACTAGAGAAGAATGACGACTTAGTCAAGAAGATCGGAGTATTCATGGGAGGACCAGCACCAATAGAAGAAGAAGAAGAACCCAAGGAAATACGCCCCGAGGACTACATCATCATCGACGACACCGACTCCGACCCTAGTGATGATGACTTTGAAGACGAAGCTGGAGCAGACATCATGGAGTCTTCCACCGATCAAAATTTCTAGATGACTACCATATATTAGTAGTATTTCCCCCATGTATATAGTAGTAGTGAGCACTTTTGTGATAGTTCTAGACCGTTTGTATGCCCTTGCTTGATTGATTGAGTGCAATGATTGTGTTTGTCTCATGTGCATATGGGTAGCGTTTTCTCATTAGACCTCTTCTATTCTAAATCTCTCCCATCTAAACCCCTCAGATGCCTCCGAGACGTGACACCGGTTTTGCCTTCCCGCCGGAGCTCACCCAGTTGATCCAGTAGCAGAATGCCTTGATGCAATTGCTAGTTCAGAACCAGGGCAACAACAACAACAACAACCCACCGCTAGTGGACAACCTAGCCCGTTTTCTAAGGTTACAGCCACCGGTGTTTTCCAGTAGCATCGAGCCTATAGTTGCTGATGATTGGCTACGCCATATTGGAAGGGAGTGGAACACCGCAGGTTGCACAGTTGCTGAGAAGGTGCGCTTTGCCGCACATCAATTGGATGGACCGGCAGCCTCATGGTGGGAGAATTACACGGCCACTTTTCCTATAGCCAATGTCACTTGGGACCAGTTTCAGCAAGCTTTCCGCACAGCCCATGTCTCCACTGGAGCTATGCAAATGAAGAAGCGGGAGTTCCGCAACTTACGCTAGGGGACCGTACTGTGGCTCAGTAGGTGGATGAGTTTAGCAAGTTATCTCGCTACGCCCCTGATGATGTGGCCACAGATGCCGCAAAGCAGGAGAAGTTTACGGAAGGGCTGAATAATGAGATGAGCATGCAGTTGATGGTAGAAACCTTCAACAACTACCAAGAGTTGGTAGATAATGCTCTTATGATTGAAGGGAAACAACAACAGATTGAGAGCCGCAAGAGAAAGTATGGACAAGGGAAGTATAACTCAGGAGCTCAGCAGAAGCCTCGCCTAACCCCGAACACAGGAGGACTTGTTCACAACCATGGAGGTCACAACCACACTGGAGGAGGATCACATAACCACAGTGGTGCTAAGAATGGGAATGGGAACGGAGCTAACAACAATCAGAACCGCTCCAACCCGTCCACTCCCGCCAAAAGAGACTTAAGTTAGGTTACCTATTTTAAGTGCGGGAAGACAGGGCACTATGCCAATGATTGCCCCGAAGGAAGGAATGGAAACAGAAATGGAAGCACTGGGAAGAAGCCCAATCCATTCAACAAAGGACAAGTGAACCACATTAACGTGGAGGAGGTTGAAGAGCAGCCGGACGCGGTAATAGGTAAGTTTTTGGTTAAGTCATTTACCGCTCTTGTTCTTTTCGATACTGGTGCATTGCATTCAGAAATATCAAGGGGATTCGTGGATAATTTTAAACTACCAACCCAAACCCTTAGGACCCCTCTTTTAGTGAGTTCACCCGGAGCAGAGTATATGGCTAGCCGATGGTGTGACCAGATACCCTTAACCATTGGTACACACGTTTTTCCGTCTGACCTAATTATCTTGGAGTCACAAGGATTGGATGTGATATTGGGTATGGACTGGATGTCAAAGTTTGGAGGAAGCATTGACTGTGCTAGTAAGTCGATTTATCTCACCATCCCGGAAGGAAAAAGGATTAAGTATGTATCTAGGCATGTGCCTAGGAGGAGTCAAGTGAATGCCCTTACGGGAGTTGTTCAGGAGGAAATGCCTGTAGTGAAGGATTACCTGGATGTTTTCCCAGAGGAGTTACCAGGCATGCCACCGGACAGAGATATTGAATTTTTGATAGAGCTGTTACCAGGAACAGGACCAATATCCAAGAGACCCTATCGGATGCCCGCAAATGATCTGGAAGAAATTAAGAAACATATCAAGGAGTTATTGGAGAAAGGATATATCCGAAGAAGTTCATCACCTTGGGGAGCCCCAGTACTTTTGGTTGAGAAGAAGGATAAATCCCTGAGGATGGTTGTTGATTATCGAGCATTGAATGAAGTGACGATTAAGAACAAGTACCCACTGCCGATGATCAATGATTTGCTTGATCAGTTGCAAGGAGCTAAAGTGTTTTAGAAGATCGATTTGCGATCGGGGTATCATCAGTTGAAGATACGAGAGAAGGACATACCAAAGACGACGTTCACAACGCGATATGGATTATACGAGTACACGGTCATGTTGTTTGGACTGACTAACGCCCCTTCCTATTTCATGAGCATGATGAACAAGTACTACAAGAAATATGTCAACTTGTGACCACCACTATTGGTCACTGAATGGTCACAAATTTCCATTTGTGACCTTTTTGTGACCAAAAACATAAGGTCAAAAGCTGGCCGTCATAAACTGACTATAGCGACCTTTCTTCTGGAATGGTCGAAGACGTTTATGACCAAAATACGTCTACTGTGGCGTTTTGGTCACTAGCAACCTCCCCAGGCCACGTAGGCATCCAGCGTGGCAATCTGACGTGGCACAAGATTCAGCCCGGTCCAATTCGATTTTCTACATGGGCCTAGCCCAATAATTCGGCCTTTTATTATTATTATTCCTACGAATTCTATTGGGCTACATGGGCCAAGCCCAATATTTCAGCCTTTTTATCTCTGGGCTTTGGCCTTTTACAGTCTATTGATTATATATTTTTGGAAAATATATTTTTGAGCTGGTCCCACTAGTCATGTTAATCTCATATATTGATCCCACACATAAGAAAGTTACGAACTAGTCATATTATTTCATAAGTGGGTTGCACTGGTCAGGTTCCCATCTCACACACAATCAAATCACATTCATAATCAAATATTCCAAACAAGAGAACATGTGAAACTCGTCAAATGACACTGGATTAGTGTACTACAATTTCTGTAGACTATTACAACCTAGGTATACCAGATATTACAATATTACAATCAAATAGAACAGACAACTCTTTGCTGAGTAGCACTTCACGGCTTCGCGCTTTTCTTCACGTCTTCGCACTTCCAACTTTCTTAGGCCTGGAGCTCCTGTAAAAGAGGAACCAAGTAAAGAAGTTACGCACATCTATATTTGCTACAGATCAGCTATCAACTCGATATTTATGTACACCATACAGAAATTGTTTCCAGTTAGAACAAGTTCACTTAATACTCAACTCCTTTATTTGTGTCCATTTAGTGCAAGTCCATTATCCATGCATATAAACTTTTGCTCCCAGCCAGCACCTACCCAACTAAGTACAAGTCAGGAGGCCACTACTATTAAACCAACTCAAGTGAGAGAGCCAGCAAACTAGGTGGGATATTTCCTTATCACTAAAATTAAAAATTTGAGCACACCAAAAATTGATTGTGTGTCATAAGATGATCCTGAGAGTGAAGAACCATGTTACCATCTCTAAAGATCATTAGCCAGCAGCAAAAATTGTGTAACATATGTATAACCATTGCAAACAACCTTAGCAGAATAAGCAGAACAAAATGTCATGTAAAATCTTGGTATAACCAGTAGATTATCCCCTAATAGAAGCTAATTAGGCTCCAATAAACAAGGCATAACAAGCACCGACTAAATAAGCCACGACCATGAAACAGAGCATGGTATTACAACAGCTCAGAGATGGAGCTAGAGGTAGGAGAAGGACTCACCGGAGAGGAGGTTGTAGTCGAAGACGCACACAGGCGCCGCCACCACCGTCACCCTCTAGAGGAGACGCTGCTGCTTCATCGACGGACTAATCTGGTACAAGGAGATCATCAAAATGCATCACACTCATGATCATCAAAATGCAGCAGCATGAGCAAATACAAGTTTAGTCCACCATGAACAGGGGCACTAGGCAATCTAGTAGCAATGTCGTATATAGGTAATAATAATAGGACCTTAGAAAATTAGTTTTTGTTCTTACTGACACACAAGTTGACAGAATGTACTCAATATATTCTAATAAAAAGGTTTGGGAGCAGAGGGAGAGGGAGGTGGAGATGGACGTGCTACCTGCTACTGCGGTGGTGCCTCTTGGTGGTCGTGCTTGAGCTCCTCCTCCTAATGCTGCTCACTAACCTACAGGACAAACAAGACCATGGGTGAGCTGCAACACATGCACATACAAGAAGTGAAGGTAAGGAGAAGAACCTGGAAGAAGAGAGGTGCTCTATCCTCCTCCGTCCGTGCCCATCCTCGTCCTCCGTGCCTATGTCGAACAACCTCCTTTCGTCGCTTGCGAGCACCATGCGCCTTGATTGGCCATGAAGCCCTTGTGCTCTGCTGCACGGATTAAACCCAAAGCATCAGTATAGCTACACTGGCACATAGTACAGACATGGTATCACAGACATTCTCTAATTGACTAGCACCCAAATATATATACATGCACGAGTTGAGAAAAATCATGACTTGAAGAAAAATCAGTGTTCCATGCACACCAAATCATTCAAAAAACTAACTGCACTACTATAGTTCTGAACAACTATCGGTGCATCAACAAAATATGGAACAAGCACTGCATGACAACTAGAGTATATATATAGCACTCAACAATGAACAGTTATCACAGAGAACAAGATACCAAGAGATGAATGATGGCACTCAAATTCTAATCTCACATAGATAAAAATTCATTGCTGTAGTAACATGCACTGTGCATGATTCATAAGGGAGGTTCCTATAATAAAATAGTTGAAACGGGGGATGATTCTATTTTAGAGCTAAGTAGGTAACACCATATAATTAGAAGAGGTGATAAACAAACTGAATTTAGGATACAGTGCCATCTTTTACTCTCAAGTAATGATAGCAAATGTTATTTGAAGATTTGTATCTACAGAATGTTGTGTGGAAATTGTTATTGCTGTAGATGAATCCTATATATTATTGTATATATACTCACTAAGTTACAGTAGTTGTGGTGCAGTGTGTAGGTTATTTTAGAAGATGACACGTGCAAATTCTTATCTCTGTAGGTGATTCTCAATAATTATAACAAAGAAAGGTTAGTAAGAGTTGGTCTCCATCTCCAATATATCTGTTGGATTTTAATTCTAATCTTTTCCTAGCTGGCAATATTAGTTAACATATTACCTGGAGGTCATCCTGAATTTAGGATACGGTTCATTTGCAACAAAATGCAGAGAGTTGTGCTAAGTGTCAGGTTACAAAAATACGATTCACCCAAACTAAATGGAATCAACTTTCAGATTACAGAGCTGCATTTCTTTCAATTAATAAAAGGACCTATTATATGCAGCACTAACACTAGGACAAATGCCGTGCAGCAACTATGCTGATTACTCGCATATTATGCACGAGGCCAATTTAACTTCACAGCACTACGAGGGCAGCACTATTAGCAAAAACAATTGACAAAAACCGCTTTCTCCTGCACAGAAGGATTGATCACAAGCAACTAAGTCGATTGGATTTTCAGCAAGTGTGTCGCACAGCTAGAACACCACCTGTTGTTCAATTCAAACAGTGACACGGAAAACAGGCAGGCAGACAGTAAAAAGGAAATTTCTGCCCATAGTATATCTTTGATTCCGGTTTCACTACACGCAAGAAGTTGGGATCTCGACAGAAACAAGAGGACTACCCACTGAGTATTGTTCTTGACTCTCATCGGGACCAGGGACAGGGGCCCAGTGCCGAACTCCTCCTCCTCCTTCTTCACCTGCCGCCACAAACAGAACCATGTCAGTCACTAGTTCAGACGTGAAGGCCTGGCTCCCAAGACCAAGAGATAAAAGTAGGGGGGAGGGGGATAGATTTCAGGTTAAAGAGTTGAATTTGTTTCACTTCATAAAAATAGTGTATCCTATATGCATCAATAGTACTAGGACAAATGCTGCAGAGAAACATGTTGCAATGGAAACAATGTTGATTACTCACACGTTACGAAGCATGGCATTTAATTTTGCAGGGCAAAGAGCACATCATTGTTAGCAAAGGCACATCATTTAATTTTGAAGAGCAAAGAGCACATCATTGTACAGAGTTGTGCCAAGTTTCGGGTTACAGATAATATGATTAACCCAAACTGAATGGAATTAACTTTCAGATTACAGAGTTGCATTGGTTTCAGTTAATAAAAGGACCCATTATATGCCACAATAACACTAGGACTATGCGTTGCACAGGAACTAAATTAATTACTCGCATATTACGCACCAGGGCATTTAGCAAACACAATTGACGAAACCAATGTTGACTTCCACAGCAGGATTCATCACAAGCAACTATGCCAATTGGATTTTCAGGCACTGTATCGCACAACTAGGACACAAGCGAGTGTTCAATTTCAAACAGGTGCAGACAGACATATATACAGGAGAAAATGAAATCCCAGCCCTTGGCAAAGCTGGGTGATGATACACCCAGGAACTTGGCTAACCTGAGTATTGTTCTTGACGTTCATCAGGAGCAGGGATAGGGGCCCGGTGCTGAACTCCTCCTCCTTCTTCACCTGCCGCCGCAAACAGAACGATCTCAGTCACTAGTTAGATAGCCATACACAAGCGCTAGCTAAGACGTGAAGGCCTGGCACCCAGAGATAATATTAAAGGGGAAATTGCGAGCGCGGGATGCTTACATTGGCAGCTGCTGCTTCCCCGTCCCGATGCACCACCGACCTACGGGGAAGACGACCAACGTTATGCTCACGGGAGAGGCGATCCGGCGGAGGTGAGGGGAGGGGGACTGGGATCGGGAGTAGAGGGTGGACCTGGGCACGGTGACCGTATAGCCGTCGATGTGCGTGCTTAAGCTGCATGCAGTCGTGGCGGACCGCGTCGGCGTCGCGCCGCAGCAGATCTCAGCATCGCTGGCCAGACCCCGCCGCCAGCACCGTGTGCCGCTCCACGAGGGCGCCGGCTGCTATGTCCTTGCTAGGATCGGGCGTGGGAGGTGCGGCGACAAGTGCAGCGTGAGGGGAGGAGGGGGCCGCCACTAGCGACGACGAGGGATAGGTGCTCGAACGACCTCCTTAGCGTGATCTTGGCTTGAACGAGAGGAAGACAAGGTGGGGGCTGCAGGGGGAGGAGATCGCCGGCGGTGGGGTTGGGATCGGGGTCGGGGTCGCGAGAGGAGAGGGAGAGAACAAGGGTATCGTGATCGGGGTCACGAGAAAGAAAGAAAGGAGGCGGGGGGGGGGGGGGGGGGGTGGATGGAAGAGGTCCAAAGGACAATGCTAGGGTTTTGGCTGACGTGGGGTTGATGGGGCGGGCGAGGGGCGAGGGCTGCCGTTGGATCCGGAAGGATCCAACGGTGTTCATGCATGATCCCCGGGTACCGAGCTCGTCTTTGGACCAATTAGAACACAATACACCATGCAATATCATGACCATTTAAATTGGTCGCAGTAGATTTAAAAATAACTAGGTAATTGCCCATGCGTTACACCGGAGACATAAAATATTTTATGTTTTCACTCTTAGCCATGTAGGTTAAGAAAAAATTATATGACTCATCATGGGCAAAAATGATATGACTCTGTAAAATAAATATTTTATTTGATAAGCATTTATTTTCTTATACTGAAGTAAACATAATATGGCAAACAAACAATCATGTCGTGCCTACGGCCTACCTAGATGATTTGTATGGATTGCAAGGATAGTCTACTGAATGGTTGTATTTTATGTTTTCACTCTTAGCAAACATGTAGATAAACAAATTGAACACTATGGCCTACCTAGATGATTTGTATGGATTGCAAGGAACGTAAGAGGGGAAACAGAACACTACGTTTCTTTTAGATAGTAGAGATTTGTTAAACCTAGCAATTTTCTTGACCTGAGAAATTCGAACAAATTGAAAAAAAATGAAAATCCTTCTTGTCGTGTCATCAAATGTGACCTGGTATTAAGAAGAAGAAATAACAAACTAGTAATAAGACAAATATCTTATTAGTTTTGATCATCCTCTCGTGAAAAAGACAAATTTTCGCCGATTCAGCTGGAAGCAGGTCAAATTTGAACTATAGCTGCCTTATAGTTTGCTCTTTATTTTTTCCAAAACTCATTTCTAGGTACATAAGTATCTATTTAATCAGAGAAACACCAAAAAGTTTCCAAGATTCAACCACTAGCTAGGAACGGTCATTCCCGCCGTTTTGACCGCATTTTGAAACGGGCATAAAAAATTCAAAAAAAATCAAACAATTGGGAAACCTTCGCATTGTGTCATTATATGTGGCCAAGTTCCTAGGAAAAATAACAAACTTGTAATACGACAATTATTTTAAAAAAGTGTTCTCAGAAACGAGCTATCACGTGTGGAGATCAATGGCTTTCAAGCCAAATGATCAATCTTATGGCCACATTCATGGCATAGTTTGTTCAAATGATCTCATATTGTGCACAAGGGTGCATATTGGAATGACAAACAATATTGCTTAAGGAATTTTTCATTTTCCTTGGACGTAAAAACCATTTTACATTTTTCGAGTGCCCAAAGGGGTTTTTCTGTGAAGGACCTCTCAAATAATTGTTGCAAAATTAGACCAAATCATTTTTCTAAAATATTAGGCCATATTTAATGCATAATTGACCAAATGGTTGGGTGTAAAAAGTTTTGATCCTCCTCTCGTGAAAAAGACAAATTTCTGTCGATTCAGCAGGAAGCGGGTCAAATTTGAACTGCAGCTGCATCATAGTTTGCTATTTATTTTTTACAAAAATCATTTCTAGGTACTGTTGGAAATATGCCCTAGAGGCAATAATAAAAGAATTATTATTATATTTCCTTGTTCATGATAATTGTCTTTATTCATGCTATAGTTGTGTTATCCGGAAATCGTAATACATGTGTGAATAATAGACACCAACATGTCCCTAGTAAGCCTCTAGTTGACTAGCTCGTTGATCAACAGATAGTCATGGTTTCCTGACTATGGATATTGGATGTCATTGATAACGAGATCACATCATTAGGAGAATGATGTGATGGACAAGACCCAATCCTAAACATAGCACAAGATCGTATAGTTCATCTGCTAGAGTTTTTCCAATGTCGAGTATCCTTTCCTTAGACCATGAGATCGTGTAACTCCCGGATGCCGTAGGAGTTCTTTGGGTGTACCAAACGTCACAACGTAACTGGGTGACTATAAAGGTATACTACGGGTGTCTCCGAAAGTGTCTGTTGGGTTGACACGGATCAAGACTGGGATTTGTCACTCCATATGACGGAGAGGTATCACTGGGCCCACTCGGTAATGCATCATCATTATGAGCTCAAAGTGACCAAGTGTCTGGTCACAGGATCATGCATTACGGTACGAGTAAAGTGACTTGCCGGTAACGAGATTGAACAAGGTATTGGGATACCGACGATCGAATCTTGGGCAAGTAGCATACCGATTGATAAAGGGAATTGTATACGGGGTTGCTTGAAACCTCGACATCGTGGTTCATCCGATGAGATCATCGAGGAGCATGTGGGAGCCAACATGGGTATCCAGATCCCGCTGTTGGTTATTGACCGGAGAGCGATCTTGGTCATGTCTACATGTCTCCCGAACCCGTAGGGTCTACACACTTAAGGTTCGGTGACGCCAGGGTTGTAGGGATATGTATATGCAGTAACCCGAATGTTGTTCAGAGTCCCGGATGAGATCCCGGACATCACGAGGAGTTCCGGAATGGTCCAGAGGTAAAGAATTACATATAGTAAGTGCTATTTCGGCCATCGGGACAAGTTTCGGGGTCACCGGTATTGTACCGGGACCACCGGAAGGGTCCCGGGGGTCCACCGGGTGGGGCCACCTATCCTGGAGGGCCCCATGGGCTTAAGTGGGAAGGGATCCAGCCCAAAGTGGGCTGGGGCGCCACTTCCCCTAGGGCCCATGCGCCTAGGGTGGAGGAAACCCTAAAGGGGGGCGCCCCCTTGCTTGGGGGGCAAGCCCCCCACCCCTTGGCCGCCGCCCCCCTAGGAGATCGCATCTCCTAGGGCCGGCACCCCCCCTTGGCCCCCCTATATATAGTGGGGGGGGATGGAGGACCTCTTACCTTTGCCTTTGGTGCCTCCCTCTCCCTCTCCAACACATCCTCCTCCTCCATAGAGCTTGGCGAAGCCCTGCCGGAGTACTGCAGCTCCATCAACACCACGCTGTCGTGCTGCTGCTGGAGCCATCTTCCTCAACCTCTCCTTTCCCCTTGCTGGATAAAGAAGAAGGAGACGTCACACTGACCGTACGTGTGTTGAACGCGGAGGTGCCGTCCATTCGGCGCTAGGATCTCCGGTGATTTGGATCACGTCGAGTACGACTCCCTCATCCCCGTTCTTTGAACGCTTCCGCTCGCGATCTACAAGGTACGTAGATGCATCAAACCACTCGTTGCTAGATGAACTCATAGATGGATCTTGGTGAAACCATAGGAATTTTTTTTGTTTTTTGCAACGTTCCCCAACAGTGGCATCATGAGCTAGGTCTATGCGTAGTTATCTTTGCACGAGTAGAACACAATTTGTTGTGGGCGTAGATGTTGTCAACTTTCTTGCCGCTACTAGTCTTATCTTGCTTCAGCGGTATTGTGGGATGAAGCGGCCCGGACCAACCTTACACGTACGCTTACGTGAGACCGGTTCCACCGACTAACATGCACAAGTTGCATAAGGTTGTTGGCGGGTGTCTGTCTCTCCCACTTTAGTTGGAGCAGATTCGATGAAAAGGGTCCTTATGAAGGGTAAATAGAAGTTGACAAATCACGTTGTGGCTTTCACGTAGGTAAAAAACGTTCTTGCTAGAACCCTACTTCAGCCACGTAAAACATGCAACAACAATTAGAGGACGTCTAACTTGTTTTTGCAGCAAGTGTTTTGTGATGTGATATGGCCAAAGTTGTGATGAATGATGAATGATGAATGATATATATGTGATGTATGAGATGTTCATGCTATTGTAATAGGAATCACGACTTGCATGTCGATGAGTATGACAACCGGTAGGAGCCATAGCAGTTGTCTTTATTTTTTGTATGACCTGCGTGTCATTGAGAAACGCCATGTAAAATACTTTACTTTATTGCTAAACACGTTAGCCTTAGTAGTAGAAGTAATAGTTGGCAAGCAACTTCATGTAGACACGATGATGGAGATCATGATGATGGAGATCATGGTGTCATGCCGGTGACAAGATGATCATGGAGCCCCAAGATGGAGATCAAAGGAGCTATGTGATATTGGCCATATCATGTCACTTTTATTATTTGATTGCATGTGATGTTTATCATGTTTTTGCATCTTGTTTACTTAGAACAACGGTAGTAAATAAGATGATCCCTCATAATAATTTCAAGAAAGTGTGCCCCCTAACTATGCACCGTTGCGACAGTTTTTTGTTTCGAAGCACCACGTGATGATCGGGTGTGATAGATTCTAACGTTCACATACAACGGGCGTAAGACAGATTTACACATGCAAACACTTAGGTTGACTTGACAAGCCTAGTATGTACATACATGGCCTCGGAACACAGAAGATCGAAAGGTCGAGCATGAGTCGCATAGAAGATACGATCAACATGAAGATGTTCACCGATGTTGACTAGTCCGTCTCACGTGATGATCAAACACGGCCTAGTTAATTCGGATCATGTTATACATAGATGACTGGAGGGATGTCTATCTAAGTGGGAGTTCATTGAATATTTTGATTAGATGAACTTAATTATCATGAACTTAGTCTAAAATATTCACAATATGTCTTGTAGATCAAATGGCCAACGTAATCCTCAACTTCAACGCGTTCCTAGAGAAAACCAAGCTGAAAGATGATGGCAGCAACTACACGGACTGGGTCTGGAACCTGAGGATCATCCTCATAGCTGCCAAGAAAGATTATGTCCTACAAGCACCGGTAGGTGATGCACCTGTTCTCCCTGCAGAACAAGACGTTATGAACGCTAGGCAGGCACGTACCGATGACTACTCCCTCGTTCAGTGCGGCATGCTTTACAAGTTAGAGCTGGGACTCCAAAAACGTTTTGAGAGACACGGAGCATATGAGATGTTCGAAGAGCTGAAAATGGTTTTCCAAGCTCATGCCCGGGTCGAGAGATATGAAGTCTCCGACAAGTTCTTCGGCTGTAAGATGGAGGAAAACAGTTCTGTCAGTGAGCACATACTCACTATGTCTGGGTTACATAACCGCTTGACTCAGCTGGGAGTTAATCTCCCGGATGACGCGGTCATTGAAATAATCCTCCAGTCGCTTCCACCGAGCTACAAGAGCTTTGTGATGAACTTCAATATGCAGGGGATGGAAAAGACCATTCCTGAAGTATTTGCAATGCTGAAATCAGCAGAGGTAGAAGTCAAAAAGGAACATCAAGTGTTGATGGTGAATAAAACCACTAAGTTCAAGAAAGGCAAGGGTAAGAAGAACTTCAAGAAGGACGGCAAGGGAGTTGCCGCGCCCGGTAAGCAAGCTACCGGGAAGAAGCCAAAGAATGGACCCAAGCCCGAGACTGAGTGTTTTTATTGCAAGGGAAATGGTCACTGGAAGCGGAACTGTCCCAAATACTTAGTGGACAAGAAGGCCGGCATCACAAAAGGTATATGTGATATACATGTAATTGATGTGTACCTTACCAGTACTCGTAGTAGCTCTTGGGTATTTGATACCGGTGCAGTTGCTCACATTTGTAACTCAAAGCAGGAGCTGCGGAATAAGCGGAGACTGGCGAAGGACGAGGTGACGATGCGCGTCGGGAATGGTTCCAAGGTCGATTTGATCGCCGTCGGCACGCTGCCTCTTCATTTACCTATGGGATTAGTTTTGAACCTCAATAATTGTTATTTAGTGCCAAGTTTGAGCATGAACATTGTATCAGGATCTCGTTTGATACGAGATGGCTACTCATTTAAATCCGAGAATAATGGTTGTTCTATTTATATGAGAGATATGTTTTATGGTCATGCTCCGATGGTGAATGGTTTCTTCTTAATGAATCTCGAGCGTAATGCTACACATATTCATAGTGTGAGTACCAAAAGATGTAAGGTTGATAATGATAGTCCCACATACTTGTGGCACTATCGCCTTGGTCACATAGGTGTCAAATGCATGAAGAAGCTCCATGCAGATGGACTTTTAGAGTCTCTTGATTACGAATCATTTGACACGTGCGAACCATGCCTCATGGGTAAAATGACCAAGACTCCGTTCTCAGGAACAATGGAGCGAGCAACCAACTTATTGGAAATCATACATACTGATGTGTGCGGTCCAATGAGTGTTGAGGCTCGCGGTGGCTATCGTTATGTTCTCACCCTCACTGATGACTTGAGTAGATATGGGTATGTCTATTTAATGAAACACAAGTCTGAGACCTTTGAAAAGTTCAAGGAATTTCAGAGTGAGGTTGAAAATCAACGTGACAGAAAAATCAAGTTCCTGCGATCAGATCGTGGAGGAGAATACTTGAGTCACGAATTTGGCACACACTTAAGAAAATGTGGAATAGTTTCACAACTCACGCCGCCTGGAACACCTCAGCGTAATGGTGTGTCCGAACGTCGTAATCGCACTCTATTAGATATGGTGCGATCTATGATGTCTCTTACCGATTTACCGCTATCATTTTGGGGCTATGCTTTAGAGACTGCCGCATTCACTTTAAATAGGGCTCCGTCGAAATCCGTTGAGACGACACCGTATGAATTATGGTTTGGGAAGAAACCTAAGCTGTCGTTTCTAAAAGTTTGGGGATGCGATGCTTATGTCAAGAAACTTCAACCTGAAAAGCTCGAACCCAAGTCGAAAAAATGCGTCTTCATAGGATACCCTAAAGAAACTATTGGGTATACCTTCTACCTCAGATCCGAAGGCAAGATCTTTGTTGCCAAGAATGGATCCTTTCTAGAGAAAGAGTTTCTCTCAAAAGAAGTAAGTGGGAGGAAAGTAGAACTTGATGAAGTATTACCTCTTGAACCGGAAAAAGGCGCAACTCAAGAAAATGTTCCTGAGGTGCCTGCACCGACTAGAGAGGAAGTTAATGATGATGATCAAGGTACTTCTGATCAAGCTCCTACTGAAATTCGTAGGTCCACAAGGACACGTTCCGCACCAGAGTGGTACGGCAACCCTGTCTTGGAAATCATGTTGTTAGACAACGGTGAACCTTCGAACTATGAAGAAGCGATGGCGGGCCCGGATTCCGACAAATGGCTAGAAGCCATGAAATCCGAGATAGGATCCATGTAAGAAAACGAAGTATGGACTTTGACTGACTTGCCCGTTGAGCGGCGAGCCATAGAAAATAAATGGATCTTTAAGAAGAAGACAGACGCGGATGGTAATGTGACCATCTATAAAGCTCGGCTTGTCGCTAAGGGTTATCAACAAGTTCAAGGGGTTGACTACGATGAGACTTTCTCACCAGTAGCGAAGCTAAAGTCTGTCCGAATCATGTTAGCAATTACCGCATTCTACGATTATGAGATATGGCAAATGGACGTCAAAACGGCATTCCTTAATGGTTTCCTTAAGGAAGAATTGTATATGATGCAGCCGGAAGGTTTTGTCGATCCTAAGAATGCTAACAAGGTGTGCAAGCTCCAACGCTCGATTTATGGGCTGGTGCAAGCATCTCGGAGTTGGAACATTCGCTTTGATGAGATGATCAAAGCGTTTGGGTTTACACAGACTTATGGAGAAGCCTGTGTTTACAAGAAAGTGAGTGGGAGCTCTGTAGCATTTCTCATATTATATGTAGATGACATACTTTTGATGGGAAATGATATAGAACTCTTGGACAGCATTAAGGCCTACTTGAATAAGAGTTTTTCAATGAAGGACCTTGGAGAAGCTGCATATATATTAGGCATCAAGATCTATAGAGATAGATCAAGACGCCTCATAGGTCTTTCACAAAGCACATACCTTGATAAGATATTGAAGAAGTTCAATATGGATCAGTCTAAGAAGGGGTTCTTGCCTGCGTTGCAAGGTGTGAAATTGAGCTCAGCTCAATGTCCGACCACGGCAGAAGATATAGAAGAGATGAGTGTCATCCCCTATGCCTCAACCATAGGTTCTATTATGTATGCCAAGCTGTGTACCAGACCTGATGTAAACCTTGCTGTAAGTTTGGTAGGAAGGTACCAAAGTAATGCTGGCAAGGAACACTGGACAGCGGTCAAGAATATCCTGAAGTACCTAAAAAGGACTAAGGAAATGTTTCTCGTTTATGGAGGTGACGAAGAGCTCATCGTAAAGGGTTACGTCGACGCTAGCTTCGACACAGATCTGGATGACTCAAAGTCACAAACCGAATACGTGTATATTTTGAATGGTGGGGCAGTAAGCTGGTGCAGTTGCAAGCAGAGCGTCGTGGCGGGATCTACATGTGAAGCGGAGTACATGGCAGCCTCGGAGGCAGCACATGAAGCAATTTGGGTGAAGGAGTTCATCACCGACCTAGGAGTCATACCCAATGCGTCGGGGCCAATCAAACTCTTCTGTAACAACACTGGAGCTATTGCACTTGCCAAGGAGCCCAGGTTTCACAAGAAGACCAGGCACATCAAGCGTCGCTTCAACTCCATTCGTGAAAATGTTCAAGATGGAGACATAGATATTTGTAAAGTACATACGGACCTGAATGTAGCAGATCCATTGACTAAACCTCTCCCTAGAGCAAAACATGATCAACACAAGAATTCCATGGGTGTTCGATTCATCACAATGTAACTAGATTATTGACTCTAGTGCAAGTGGGAGACTGTTGGAAATATGCCCTAGAGGCAATAATAAAAGCATTATTATTATATTTCCTTGTTCATGATAATTGTCTTTATTCATGCTATAATTGTGTTATCCGGAAATCGTAATACATGTGTGAATAATAGACACCAACATGTCCCTAGTAAGCCTCTAGTTGACTAGCTCGTTGATCAACAGATAGTCATGGTTTCCTGACTATGGACATTGGATGTCATTGATAACGAGATCACATCATTAGGAGAATGATGTGATGGACAAGACCCAATCCTAAACATAGCACAATATCGTATAGTTCGTTTGCTAGAGTTTTTCCAATGTCGAGTATCCTTTCCTTAGACCATGAGATCGTGTAACTCCTGGATGCTGTAGGAGTGCTTTGGGTGTACCAAACGTCACAACGTAACTGGATGACTATAAAGGTATACTACGGGTGTCTCCGAAAGTGTCTGTTGGGTTGACACGGATCAATACTGTGATTTGTCACTCCGTAGACGGAGAGGTATCACTGGGCCCACTCGGTAATGCATCATCATTATGAGCTCAAAGTGACCAAGTGTCTGGTCACGGGATCATGCATTACGGTACGAGTAAAGTGACTTGCTGGTAACGAGATTGAACAAGGTATTGGGATACCGACGATCGAATCTCGGGCAAGTAGCATACCGATTGACAAAGGGAATTGTATACGGGGTTGCTTGAATCCTCGACATCGTTGTTCATCCGATGAGATCATCGAGGAGCATGTGGGAGCCAACATGGGTATCCAGATCCCGCTGTTGGTTATTGACCGGAGAGCGATCTTGGTCATGTCTACATGTCTCCCGAACCCGTAGGGTCTACACACTTAAGGTTCGGTGATGCCATGGTTGTAGGGATATGTATATGCAGTAACCCGAATGTTGTTCGGAGTCCCGAATGAGATCCCGGACGTCACGAGGAGTTCCGGAATGGTCCAGAGGTAAAGAATTATATATAGTAAGTGCTATTTCGGCCATCGGGACAAGTTTCGGGGTCACCGGTATTGTACCGGGACCACCGGAAGGGTCCCGGGGGTCCACCGGGTGGGGCCACCTATCCCGGAGGGCCCCATGGGCTTAAGTGGGAAGGGGTCCAGCCCAAAGTGGGCTGGGGCGCCACTTCCCCTAGGGCCCATGCGCCTAGGGTGGGGGAAACCCTAAAGGGGGGGCGCCCCCTTGCTTGGGGGGCAAGCCCCCCACCCCTTGGCCGCCGCCACCCTAGGAGATTGCATCTCCTAGGGCCGGCGCCCCCCCCTTGGCCCCCCTATATATAGTGGGGGGATGGAGGACCTCTTACCTTTTCCTTTGGTGCCTCCCTCTCCCTCTCCAACACATCCTCCTCCTCCATAGAGCTTGGCGAAGCCCTGCCGGAGTACTACAGCTCCATCAACACCACGCCGTCGTGCTGCTGCTAGAGCCATCTTCCTCAACCTCTCCTTTCCCCTTGCTGGATCAAGAAGAAGGAGACGTCACGCTGACCGTACGTGTGTTGAACACGGAGGTGCCGTCCGTTCGGCGCTAGGATCTCTGGTGATTTGGATCACGTCGAGTACGACTCCCTCATCCCCATTCTTTCAACGCTTCCGCTCATGATCTACAAGGTACGTAGATGCATCAAACCACTCGTTGCTAGATGAACTCATAGATGGATCTTGGTGAAACCGTAGGAATTTTTTTTGTTTTCTGCAACGTTCCCCAACAGGTACATAAGTACCTATTTAATCAGAGAAACACCAATAAAATTCCAAGATTCAACCACTAGCTAGGAACGGTCATTCCCGCCGTTTTGATCGCATTTTGAAACGGGCATAAAAAATTCAAAAAATTTCAAAAAATTGGTAAACCTTCGCATTGTGTCATTATATGTGGCCAAGTTCTCAGGAAAAATAACAAACTTGTAATACGGCAATTATTTTAAAAAAGTGTTCTCAGAAACGAGCTATCACGTGTGGAGATCAATGGCTTTCAAGCCAAATGATCAATCTTATGGCCACATTCATGGCATAGTTTGTTCAAATGATCTCATATTGTGCACAAGGGTGCATATTGGAATGGCAAACAATGTTGCCTAAGGAAGTTTTCATTTTCTTTGGACGAAAAAACCATTTTCCATTTTTTGAGTGCCCAAAAGGAGGTTTTTTTGTGAAGGACCTCCCAAATAATTGTTGCAAAATTGGACCAAATCATTTTTCTAAAATACTAGGCCATATTTAATGCACAATTGACAAAATGGTTGGGTGTACAAAGTTTTGATCCACCTCTCGTGAAAAAGACAAATTTCCGCCGATTCAGAAGGAATCGGGTCAAATTTGAACTGCAACTGCATCATAGTTTGCTATTTATTTTTTACAAAAATCATTTCTAGGTACATAAGTACCTATTTAATCAGAGAAACACCAAAAAATCCAAGATTCAACCACTAGCTAGGAACGGTCATTCCCGTCGTTTTGACCGCATTTTGAAACGGGCATAAAAAATTCAAAAAAAATGAAAAAATTTGGAAACCTTCACATTGTGTCATTATATGTGGCCAAGTTCCCAGGAAAAATAACAAACTTGTAATACGACAATTATTTTAAAAAAGTGTTCTCAGAAACGAGCTATCACGTGTGGAGATCAATGGCTTTCAAGCCAAATGATCAATATTATGGCCACATGCATGGCATAGTTTGTTCAAATGATCTCATATTGTTCACAAGGGTGCATATTGGAATGTTAAACAATGTTGCCTAAGGAAGTTTTCATTTTCGTTGGATGAAAAAACCATTTTCCATTTTTCGAGTGCCCGAAAGGAGGTTTTTTGTGAAGGAACTACCAAATAATTGTTGCAAAATTGGACCAAATCATTTTTATAAAATAATAGGACATATTTAATGCACAATTGACAAAATGGTTGGGTGTAAAAATTTTTGATCCATCTCTCGTGAAAAAGACAAATTTCCGCCGATTCAGTTGGAAGCGAGTCAAATTTGAACTGCAGCTGCCTCATAGTTTGCTATTTATTTTTTCCAAAAATCATTTCTAGTTACATAAGGACCTATTTAATCATAAATACATGGTTTGGTGGCGATACGTCGAGGTTTGGGCGGTGGCCGAGGGCCCCAACTCTAGAGCGCGTAAACTCACATGCTCGTCGCGTGGTCACCGCGTGACCGTAATGTTGCCATGTGTTCTGCGCAGCCTAGGCATGTCTAGTGGGTTGGGCACTCCCCAGGTTGGTGCTAGGAAGAAAATTACAACATAAGATTCTCACGAGGAGACCGATCGATGCTCAAACATGAATTAGCAGCCAAGTGTTTGATTAGCGGTACGGGAAATGCACATGGCCAATGGGCGTGAGTTTTGGCTGAGGATGATCATCTACTAAGGAGAATGTCTTCACAATTTTTTAGCTCAAAAGTAGGATCCTAGGTGGTACTTGCTTTGCAAAGTACCACGCTGGACAAAAATATGAATGTTGAAGCTGGGCTCAAAATAATGAATGGAGTGAGCTGAAATTTTGTGGAGGATGGTTATTTGGGCATAGGAAAGCATTGTAGAAAATTGATACCATTTGGACATGCCAAAGTAGTACTTCCTTCACAATGCTCTTCTATGGATAGAAACTTGGGAAAACTAGTGAGAGAGATTGGATGAATGAAATGAGCTCAAAATTGGTAGGTAAATTACTTAGGTATGGTCATGCGCTGGTAAATTTTCAGATCATTTGGGTAAGCCTAGCTAGTACTTACTTCACAAAGCTTCTCTCGAGGTAGAAACTTTGGAAATTTCCCGAGAAAGATTTACTAGGAAAATTGAGCAGAATATTATCATGTGGCAATGATTTGGGTATGGAAGAGTGCCCGAAAAGTTTGAGGGTAATAGGAGGGGTCTATATAACACTTGCTTTGCAACGTGCCAATTTGGCCATAAAATATAAATTGAACCTGGGCTCACATAGATGATTTGACTGAGCTGCAATTTGGAGGAGGGTCATAATTTGGGCATATGAAGGAACTGTATAAATTTCATGTCATTTAGAGATATAAAAAGGTACTTCCTTCACAATGCTTCTAGGTGGACAAAAACTTTGGAAATTTTCCGAGGAAGATTTGCTAGGCAAATGGAGCTGAATTTTGTCACGCGGTAATAATTTGGATAGGAAAGAGTGCCCAAAAATTCTGAGGGCAATCAAGAATATATAAATAGCACTTCCTTCATAAAGTGTTGTTGTGAACAGAATAGGAAAATGAATATTGTTGAATTAGTTTTGAACTAGGCAAGGAAGGATTTTTACATATTTGATGAAGATATGCCCCAAAGAATTTATGAGATTTTTTTTGGGAATTTTTGGAATGATAGAAATATAGGTTGCTTCACAACCTAGGGAAAAAACTGCCACATGGACATGACACATAGGCAAAACTGATGAGATGGCGCCTAGTCATCACAACCCACCACAATCTACAAGGCTATGACCATCTATATTGGTCATTAACAACTAGAAATAAGGCAGCGGACTAGCACTATTTGCTTTGTGACCATTTCATGTAAGGAAATTACGACCTTTCTGACCAAAATGGTCGCAATGGTTTAGGGTTTGGAGCCCCCTGAACAGCTTTTGACCAATTGGTCTAAAATGGTCATAAATTTATGACCAATTCTTCGAGGGTCACTGACAGAAGGTCATAAGTTGACATATTTCTTGTAGTGAAGGTGTTCATGGAGTATTTGGACAAGTTTGTTGTGGTGTTTATTGATGATATCATGGTATACTCGAAGAACGAGGAGGAGCACAAAGAGCATTTGTGTTTAGTTCTCGAGAAGCTCAGGGAATACCAGTTGTATGCTAAGTTTAGCAAATGCGAGTTTTGGCTGAAGGAAGTTGGATTCCTTGGACATGTTATATCAGGAGAAGGTATAGCAGTAGACCCCAGCAAGGTTCAGTCAGTCACTGAATGGTTGGCACCCACCTCAGTTAGCGAGATCCGCAGTTTTCTTGGAGTCGCATGATACTACCGGAGATTCATTGAGAATTTTTCCAAGATTGCAAAACCAATGACTGAACTGTTGAAGAAGGATACCAAGTTTAAATGGACAGAAGATTGTGAAGCAAGTTTCTAGGAGTTGAAGAAACATTTGACTACAGCCCCAGTGCTAGTACTGCTAGATATACATAAGGAGTTCCAAGTGTATTGCGACGCCTCTCGCTTAGGACTTGGATGTGTGCTTATGCAGGATAGAAGAGTTGTTTCGTATGCCTCACGACAACTAAAACCTCATGAGTTGAATTATGCCATGCATGATTTGGAGCTAGCAGCCGTAGTGCATGCGTTGAAGACTTGGAGACATTACCTTATTGGAAACCGTTGTGATGTGTACATGGATCATAAGAGTTTGAAGTACATCTTCACCCAGAAGGATCTGAACCTTAGGCAGAGGAGATGGTTGGAGCTTATAAAGGATTATGACATGAAGCTACACTATCATCCAGGAAAGGCCAATGTCGTAGCAGACGCATTGAGTCGGAAGAGTTATGCTAATACCCTTGAAAGTAAAGGACTGCCGAAGGAATTAGGAAAGGACATCATGGAACTTCGGTTAGAGATTGTACCTAGAAGGTTCATTGCCACAATGGAGGTTCAGTCGACATTGCTGGACAAGATTCGGGAAGCTCAGAAAGATGATAAAGAGATTGCCGAGATAAAGGAGAAGATGGGCAAAGGAAAGGCCAAAAGTTTTCGTGAGGATGAGCACGATACCCTATGGTTTGAGGACCGAGTTTATGTGCCCAACAACCAGGAGATCAGGAAGTTAATACTTCAAGAGGCCCATGACTCACCATACTCGATACACCCCGGAAACACCAAGATATATTTGGATTTGAAGGAACGTTTCTGGTGGACTAGTATGAAGAAGGATATTGCCGAGTCTGTAGCTGTATGTGATGTATGTCAGAGAGTTAAGGCAGAACGTCAGAAGCCAGCAGGACTGTTACAGCCTATGCCGATACCCGAATGGAAGTGGGAGAAACTTGGCATGGACTTTATCACCGGATTACCCAAGACTAAAGCAGGATATGATTCCATATGGGTAGTAGTTGATCGTTTGACCAAAGTAGCTCACTTCATCCCAGTGAAAACCACCTATACAAGTGCAAAGTTGGCCAAGATCTATATGTCCAAAATCATATGTCTGCATGGAGTTCCGAGGACCATCGTATCGGATCGAGGAACACAATTTACTTCAAAGTTTTGGCATCAGTTACACCAGACTTTGGGAATGAGATTGGAGTTCAGTGCAGCGTTTCACCCACAGACAGATGGACATACTGAGAGAGTCAATCAAATTTTGGAGGAGATGTTGAGAGCCTGTGCGCTAGATTATGGATCCAGTTGGGATGACAATTTCCTGTATGCAGAGTTCTCATACAATAATAGCTACCAAGCCAGCTTGAAGATGGCACCACTTGAAGCCCTGTATGGACGCAGGTGAAGAACACCGTTGATGTGGGATGAGGTAGGAGACCGACAGTTGTTTGGAGCAGACTTGATTAAAGAATCTGAGGAGAAAGTAAAACTGATCCGAGACCGACTTAAGATTGCTCAGTCCAGGCAGAAGAGTTATGCAGACTCAAAACGCAAGGAGGTAACCTACGAAATTGGAGACATAGCATATCTGCGAGTATCGCCCTTATGAGGAGTGAAACGTTTTAGAGTTAAAGGAAAGTTAGCCCCGAGATTTGTAGGACCGTATCGCATTTTGGAACGGATGGGAGAAGTCGCCTACAAGTTGGAGTTACCTGAGGGATTGTTAGGAGTCCACGATGTGTTCCACGTTTCACAGCTAACGAAGTGTCATGCTGAGATGGCGGAAATACCATTAAGAGATACAGTACCCTTGGAGGCGATTCAGTTGGACAGTGATTTGACTTACGAGGAGAAGCCAGTTAAGATTCTTGAGTTCGCCAGCAGAGTCACCCGCACTAAGGTTATCAAGTTTTGTTAAGTTCAGTGGAGCCACCATACCGAGGATGAAGCTACCTGGGAATGAGAGGATGATCTCCGCAAGGACCACCCATACCTATTTTCTAGCCAACCCGAATCTCGAGGGCGAGATTCATCTTAAGCGGGGTAGGTTTGTAACATCCCAAATTTTCAATTTGGAATGTTATACATAGATCATCCATGCATATCATGTTTTATTGCTTTTCCTTCCGTAATCCTCGAAATCCTAAGCAGCTCAAGGACCCTCGGAGAGAGTTGGGGATTTCCTGGTCTTCCTATTTGATTCTTTTATCAAATAATGAAAAGAGGATTTGATTTTAATTATTTCTCTCTGAAAAATATTTCACATTAAAAATTAAAGAGAGGAGATAATATGACTTCTCCAAAATAAATGAAATATTGGAGGAAAAATATTAAAATCATTAAATTGATTTTTATTGGATTTTATTTGGATTTTATTTGCATTAGAAAAATTGCATGTTTTTCAAAATTGCATTTTAGGGCCAAGAAATGTTCATCTTGTTCTAAATATTTTATTTAGACGGTGAAAAATTGTTTTGGCATTTTTAGGTTTTTATTTTTCTTTCTAGGATTTTATTTCGGTCGGCGAAGTTTTAAAAAAAAGTTCCATGCCGACTGGGCCTAAGGCCCAGCCGTGCCAGGCCGCAGCCGCCGCCTCCTGCGCGCACGCGCGCTGCCGCCGCCGCGACTCGGACCGGAGTCCGTGTTGGACTCCGTAGCCACCGCGCCTTGCCCCCTCCTCCAAGTCGTCGCCCCCGCCCCTTTATATACGTCGCCACCCCCGCCCCCAACACCACCACCACCACCGCCTAGCCCCGCCGCCCCTGCCGCGCACTGCCGCCGCCCGCGCTCACTGCCGCAGCCGCCGCCACCCGCGCCGTGCTAGCCGCCGCCTGCGCTCGCCGCCGCCGCCGCCGCCGCCAGGCCCCGCGAGCTGCCGCCCCGCAGCCCGCCCTGCCGAAGCCCCATGCCAGAGGTAGCCACCGCGCCCCGCCGCCGTTTTTTTATAAAAACCATTCGGTTTTTTTTCAGAAACCTTAGATCCATTTTTTTGGATTCGCCGGTTTTTTTTGGTTCTTCTAGTTAGCGGACGTTCGTCCGAACGTTCGTTTTAACGAACGGTTCCTCGCCCGTTAGAAACAACTAACGAACGCTCGTTCGTTAGTTTGTTCGTGAGTTTTCTTTTATCGGATTTATTCCGCGATTTTTCTGATCATGATTTCTGATCCGATCTTAGTTTCTGTTTATCTTTTCGCTCGTTTAACGGAATCAGGCGATTCAAGCGCCTGGAGTTTCGTCTCGAAACCCTCTTTCCGTTTAACCAACTCAAACAAGTTTTGCTACTATAAATTTGACCCAGTTTCAGATTAGTAAATGAAGCTTCTTTCTTTCACCGTTTGAGTTTCGTTGCTCCGTTTGTTTTGATTATTTTTGCGAACCGGAGTTCTTAATTTGAACTTTCTAGTCAACCTCTCTTATTGGAGTTTTTCTTGTGCATCGTTGCTTGTTACTTATGTATGTTATTGTTTGCTTGCGATAGAATTCCCGGAGTGCGAAGCGTGTTACTACGAGTCTCTAGGATTTGCGGATCATCAGCAAGGCAAGTAACACTTTGATCATATCCCATTATTACCCAGTTTTTATGCATTAGTTCCAATCCTCAAACATTGCATGATTAGGATGCCATTAACTTGTGGGTTGGGAAGTAGTTGCTGAGGTAGAACCTATTGCCCTGTTACATTCAAACCCTTGGGAGTTACTTCTACATATTGCTTATTGCCATGCTATGCTCGTAGACGTGGTTTGGGTTTGAGTGAAATTCATGTCAGATGTGGATTGTTAATTAATGGTTCAACTTAAGGTGGCAACTTAATCAAACAACTGGGCGGATTGAGGCACCTGGGGAACCCAGTGTTGTCTATTTTTTTTGGAAATCCCAGGGTACCCGTGTGATCTTCCTATGGACCGCCACCCAGGATCAAAGGGAACTGAGATGATTCATGCTAGAAACTTCCGTGTGCAGCCACAAGCTATTATGGGCTCTAGCATAGTTGAGTAAGTTACGTGAAGCTCTTGAAGAGGTAGATCAGCAGGTAGTGGGTTTTGTAGGTTTGGTATGGTCTACCCGGAGTAGAGAGTTAACATTTCTGAAAGACTGTGTCTCGGTCATCTGTTTCTCAAACACCATGTAGTGCGAGAAATCCAACGGAGGCGATCAAGTCTTGTGGAGAAAAGTGCGCAAACCTCTGGAGAGTGTAAAATCTAATCATGGTTAGCCGTGTCCCCGGTTATGGACAATTCTTGAGTATCTAGTACTTGGGTTATCACATGTATCTCACCATGCTTAATTAATACTGTTGGGATGTTAATCACTTAAATTGGGATTGAGCTGGGGATACCTTCTCAATGATGTTTCAACCACCATGATAGTAAATTAAAATCTATTCCGTTGTTGTAGGAAAAAATTGGCTTTTCGCAAAACTACAACCATACAGCTTTCCACCAGCCATATATGCATGTAGTGATAGCATTATTCTGTTTCTGCTCTACTCTGTTATATTGCCAGCATATTCCATGTTCTGACCCGTTTTCGGGCTGCAACGTATTATGTTGCAGACTTTTCAGACGAGGAGTAAGGTTCGTTAGGTCGTTGCCGTGCAGCTCAGCTATGCCGTTGGAGTTGATGGATTCACCTTATCTTCCAAGCCTTCCGCTGTTATCGCATTAGATGGCCTTAAGCCATATTATTGTAATAAGTTCTCTTTGGAGACATTCGATGTAATAGTGTGTGATTGCTACTCTGTTATAAATCCTTCGAGTACTGTGTGTGTCAGCATTACCGATCCAGGGATGACACTGAAGCACAGAGACTTGACCATCTGAGGTCGGGTCGCTACATTCCATCTTTTGAAGAGTTTCCTCATAGATGAGGTTTAGTCTGCTACCGCCGTCCATGAGTACTTTGGTGAGTCGAAAGCCGTCCACGATTGGACTAAGGACCAGTGCGGCTGGTGCTCGGGCTGTTCGGAATTTAGGTTCATCACTGGCATTAAAGGTAATAGCCGTGTCACTCCATGGATTTATTGCTGCTACGTGGCAAATTTCGGCCATGCTGCAGAGTGTTCGCTTGCGCCTATTATTTGACGCAAAGGTCTCGAACACGTAACACCGTATTTTTATCCACGGGATGGTGCTCTGTGGTATTTGGGATAAGAAGATCCTCACCACTTTTGGCCACCTGCCGGAGTATCCAACATGCTCCGAGGACGTGCGTTGGTATTATATCCGCTGTGCTATGAATTTTGCAGGGTCCGTTGAGCCATCCCTCCAGTACGGTTCCATGCCCTGTAGAGGGTTTTTGCTTTTTGGTAGTTGACCCGGGTGTATTGTGATAATGCACCCTTTTATTTCGGACTGGGTTTGTATTCAGGGCCGGATTATCCCACAAGTTTGTTTCGGTTTTCCAGGCACTTTCCATCGCACAGTACTTTTGTACTATGGACGCCAAGTCAGCGAAGCATGTTATCGCACGGCGATTTATGGCGTTAAGGATTCCCTTGTTCATGCAATTATTGCAGAAAAATAAGATTGTGTCTTCCTCGCGACAGTCCTTAACCTTGTTCATTGCAAGGAGGAATCTGGCCCAATAGTGATGTACTGTTTCCTGGGGCTCTTGCCTGATGTGGGAAAGATCGCTTATGTTTGGGTGGGTGGAATTGAATCCAAACCCTTACCCGATCTGGGATCCAGGGGCCGAGGAGTTTCCAATTTTGGAAGTTCCGGTTTCGGGGTGTCACCCGATAATCCTGGTCCGCTGCCTGACTCTAAGTTCAGGGATTGGATGTTGTCCTCCTGCGAACGGGCGTTCGGCTCGGAGAGCTCGGGAATCCGGACATAGTTGGTCCTCAAGATAGAGGAAAGGTCGCCGCATTGTTCCTCCACCACTACAATATGATGGGTGACCGGTGGAGAGTTAATCTCCCTTTGATCGGGTTTAAGCCCAATCCGATCATAGTCCGTAGCGACTCCCAAGGCGGCGATGCGATCCAAGAGTTCATTTAAGGAGGCGAGCTCCATTGGATCCATTTGTTCGGCGAGTGCCGATTTGACGTGGAGGCTGTTTTCGATGACCCGAAAAGTCATCGTTGGCGCGGCGGCCGAACAGGCGGTCATGATGAACCCGCCTCGCCGGAGAGTTTGGCCGACAGCCAAAGCTCCCCCAACAGTAGTGCCGTCTTTAAAGACGAGACGAGACATCCTTCCTTCTGGCGACGGCACAGAGGAACTCTCAATGAAAGCACCAATGTTGGTGTCAAAACTGGCGGATCTCGGGTAGGGGGTCCCGAACTGTGCGTCAAAGGCAGATGGTAACAGGAGGCAGGGGACACAATGTTTTACCCAGGTTCGGGCCCTATTGATGGAGGTAAAACCCTATGTCCTGCTTGACTAATATTGATGATATGAGTAGTACAAGAGTAGATCTACCATGAGATCAGAGAGGCTAAACCCTAGAAGCTAGCCTATGGTATGATTGTATGTTGTCCTATGGACTAAAACCCTCTGGTTTATATAGACACCGGAGAGGGCTAGGGTTACACAAGGTCGGTTACAAAGGAGGAGATACACATATCCGTATTGCCTAGCTTGCCTTCCACGCCAAGTAGAGTCCCATCCGGACACAAGACAAAGTCTCCAATCTTGTATCTTCATAGTCCAACAGTCCGGCTAATGGATATAATCCGGCTATCGGATACCCCCTAATCCAGGACTCCCTCACTAACCATAGCATGAAACATATGGATCCAAATCAGCCCCTTATGAAGCAATGCATAGACTAGGATTTAAGCTTCTGTCACTCTAGCAACCCATCATCTACTTATTACTTCCCAATGCCTTCCCCTAGGCCCAAACAATGGTGAAGTGTCATGTAGTCGACATTCACATGACACCACTAGAGGAAAGACAACATACATCTCATAGAAATATCAAACGAATACCAAATTCACATGACTACTTATAACAAGACTTCTCCCATGTCCTCATGAACAAACATAAATACTCACAAATCATATTCATGTTCATAATCAGAGGGGTATTAATATGCATAAAGGATCTGAACATATGATCTTCCACCAAGTAAACCAACTAGCATCAACTACAAGGAGTAATCAACACTACTAGCAACCCACAGGTACCAATCTGAGGTTTTGGGACAAAGATTGGATACAAGAGATGAACTAGAGTTTGAGAGGAGATGGTGCTGGTGAAGATGTTGATGGATATTGACCCCCTCCTAGTGAGAGGATCGATGGTGATGATTTCCCCCTCCCGGTGGGATGTTTCCCCGGCAGAACAGCTCCGCCGGAGCCCTAGATTGGTTCCGCCAAGGTTCCACCTCGTGGCAGAGGAGTTTCGTCCCAAGAGCTTTCTTATGATTTTTTCCAGGGCAAAAGACTTCATATAGCCAAAGATGGGCACCGGAGGCTTGCCAGGCGGCGTATGAGACAGGGGGCGCGCCCCCACCCTCGTGGATGGTGTGTGGCCCCCCTCTGGTGCTTCCTTCACCCAATATTTTTTATATATTCTAAAAATGACTCCCGTGGAGTTTCAGGACTTTTGGCGTTGTGCAGAATAGGTCTCTAATATTTGCTCCTTTTCCAGCCTAGAATTCCAGCTGCCGGCATTCTCCCTCTTCGTGTAAACCTTGTAAAATAAGAGAGGATAGACATAAGTATTGTGACATAATGTGTGATAACAACCCATAATGCAATAAATATCGATATAAAAGAATGATGCAAAATGGACGTATCAGCTCATCGCCTCCACCGTAATAAATCCAAGGGTAAAGTTCATGGTGGGATTTATGCTACTCAGTTGATGGCTCACTTCGAGGTTGAGATACACCCTCATTATTATCCTCTGACCAAGTTTACCTAGACCGTGCTGCCATGTATCACCACCTTTTTACTGATGATAGATCTCCTGACATTCCTATTCCTTATAACTTGGTTTTTAGCATTCAAACTCGTGATATTATTCTGTTGCATGCTCCTGCTTTGTTTGATTCTATTGCTAGAGGCGGATATAGGATTATGCCTGCTGACATCATAGCCTACCGGAACACTCTGGCTGCTGCAGAGGCAAAGGAGGAGCCTCAGTAGTGGGATCAGTGGATGCCCACTCCTCAGTACCCCTACTACCATCCAGGCTACTGATCGATTACCAAGTTAGACCAAAAGCCTAAGCTTGGGGGAGTACGTGTTCCCACCGACACTACATTCATGTCCACTTATTCATCTTGTCGGTGTTCACACTTTTTCATTGTATCATCCATGCTTAAATTTTATTTTTCTTGCTTTCTTCTTGTGTGTTTGAAAAACTTTAGAAAAACCAAAAAATTAGTTGTAGCTAGTTTACTTTTTATGCATGCCTAGCTGTAGTATTAAAAAGAAAACCCAAAAAGATTTCCTTGTTCTTCTTTTGCTTGTTGGGAGCCATCCCGTGTAAATAGTTTTTCTCATTTTTGATTTTCCCTTTTATTTGCTTGTTCAAGAAAACCAAAAACTCCAATAATATTTCAGTGTGTTTCTCTGAATTTCTTTTCCTTTTATTCGAGTTGTACCAAGGAGAAGACCACAATAAAAATGTTGAGTGGCTCTCATATGAATAACTGTTGAACTAATAAAGAGCCCATTTTACCTTGTCTTCTCCTGTTGAATAAAATGTTTTGCAGACTCCAGCTTAGTCCATGGCACTCTTGCACTACTATTATTTTCACATCGTTCGGTTGTGCAAGTGAAAGATAATAATAATGATATTCGATGAACTGGCCGTGGCAGAGAGAAACTGGTATGAACTTGACTTGTTCTATTTGTGTAAATATTTTTAACCTAGTATCCATGATTTGGCACATTGTGATTAAACATGTTTGCAATGACATTTAGAGATTATAGTTTCTCATGCCATGCATAAGTAGCTGGGAGTGGATAATGATTTATCTTGGATATCAACATTGCATTAAAATGATTGTGATATAGTATGATGATATGGTATCCTCCTCTGAATGTTCGAGTAGCTTGACTTGGCACATGTTCATGCATGTAGTTGAATCAAAACCAACATAGCCTCTATGATATTTATGTTCATGGTGTTCATATCCTACTCATGCCAGTGTCCAATGTTACTTATGCATAATGCATGATCATGATCGTTGTTGCTCTCTAGCTGGCCGCTTCTCAATCTAATTGCTAGCCTTCGCGTGTACTAAGTGGGAATTCTACTCGTACATCAAAAACCTTGAACCCAAAGTTATTCCAGATGAGTCCACCATACCTACCTATATGCGGTATTACCCTGTCGTCCTAAGTAAATTTGCATGTGCCACCTCTAAAAACTTGTAAAAAAATCCATTTTGTGTGACTGGATCTGTCGGCGTTTTGGGAACGGGTGTCCCCAGACTTGCCTACCTGCAGCCCACAGCGTGGCTTCACCAGCGGCCCTGTACGAACTGTCTTCACCCGCAAACACTCAAGACCCTCGCGAGGGGCCAAGCCTCGCGAGGCGGACGACGCAAGACCTCCTCAGGGGAGGCCTCACTAGGCTGGCTTGCGAGGGCGGAGAAATCAAGGCAAGGGACACCTCGCGAGGTTCCTGTGACGCAAGCCATGACGACTGGAGCCGGGCGGGCGCCAGCGCGCAGTGTCCTCATTTCCTCTTTGGTGCTAAAGAGGCAAGCACATGCGAGGAGTCCCGAGGCATCAGGCAATGGTTTACATATTGGTGCAACAAGACCAAGACCAGCAGGACAACAGGATGGAGGTCACCGTGGAGCCCAAGACGACATCACCACCAGAGCCTTTGGCAGGCGAAGACTACTTTTGTCAGGATAGGTTGTACTAGCCACCCCCATTCAAACTGACCGTTGTGGGATCCCTTCCCGCTCAATATTTGGGAAGAGGACTAGGGCCTCTATAAATAGGACTAGCGACCACCATAGCAGGGGGGTCGAATTCGGATATGACCGACTCATCTAGAGAGGGAGAATCCTCAACCACACAAGCTCACCAAGCACAAGAACACCTCTCCTTAGGAGACTGTTCTTCCCTTGTAACTATTCATCCTCAGCCCAAGAGGCAATCCACCACACCACACTGGAGTGGGTATTACACCACAACTGTGGCCCGAACCAGTATAAATCTTGTGTCTCTCGTTCTTTGGGTTCGTCGAGCTAGGCATTGAGATTGTAGAGTGTGTGAGCTAGAGAGGGGGAGAGATCTTTGTGCGCACCCCAGTGTTTGAACCTCAAGGGTTTTGCCGGAACCCGAAATCCGACATTTGGCGTGCCAGGTAGGGGTGCGCCGAAGCCTTCCCTCCCGACGGCCTTGCCTCTCCGACCGACTCTCATGGACGCCGCCGCTTCTCCGACTCGATCGACAGGCACCCTCCGCAGTGCCGGGGGGCTCCGTGCCTTCACCCCCGCCTTGCGGCAGGTGCGGTGGCCGCACAAGTTCAAGCCGGAAATGCCCCCCCATTATGATGGTGCTTCGGACCCGGCGACCTTTTTACTGGCGTACGAGGAGACCGTCCTGGAGGCCCGGGGCGACAATAAAGTCATGGCCAACTGGCTCCCGATGGCCCTCGCTGGCGTGCCGCGCGCCTGGCTCCTTCATCTACCGGAATCTTCTGTGGCCTCCTGGGAGGAGCTGCGCGACCTCTTCATCGCGCGTTTTGGGGGACCAGCACCCCCCGTCGTCGGGGGTCTCCTCGGTGGCTCGCAGGCGCCGCCCTCGGACCGTCACGCCAAACCGTTCTTTCGCCAGATCGATGCCGCCTCCACGCGGCAGGGGGCTCCCCCGGGTTGGGCGGCGCCCAAGGCCGACCTGATTTTCGACTCAAGGGATCACCCGGTCACCATTGTGGTCACCATCTGCAGCATAGCCGTCACCAAGACCCTCATCGATGGCGGTGCCGGCCTCAACGTGCTCTCCGTGGAGGCTTTCAGCCTTCTTCACGTGCCACTTGAGTGGCTCCACCCCAGCAAGCCTTTCTCCGGGGTCGGAGGTGGCTCCTCCAACCTCCTGGGGCAGATCCGTCTCCCCGTGACCTTCGGCACACGCGACAACTACCGCACTGAGCTAATCGACTTCGACATCACCCGCATCAGCTTGCCGTACAACACCATCCTCGGGTATCCGGCACTGGCCCAATTCATGGCGGCTACCCATCCTGCCTACAACGTCATGAAGATGCCAGGGAGTAGGGGTGTCCTCACCGTGGCCGGAGACACCAAGGAAGCCTTGGCGGCCCTCAAACTCTCCTTCAAGGCCACG
Organism: Triticum urartu; assembly: GCF_003073215.2. Taxonomy (NCBI): domain Eukaryota; kingdom Viridiplantae; phylum Streptophyta; class Magnoliopsida; order Poales; family Poaceae; genus Triticum; species Triticum urartu. The sequence goes on from NC_053022.1 coordinate 198,763,792, forward strand.
GTGGCAGCTTGTCTGGACGGCAAGGCCCTACCCAGGGCCAAGGGGGCTGCGCCGACCAAGAAGAAGCAGCTAATCACTCAAGGTCAAGCCAAGACAAAGCAGATACCGGTCGACGCGGACGGGGCCTCTGGCGCTACCTTTACCATAGGTGCCGACCTCGCCGCACATCAAGAAAAGGAGTCGGCGGACTTCTTGCGAGCGAACAAGGAAGTATTCACCTGGGAGCCCTGAGGGAGTCTTGGACTAAGGGGTCCTCGGGCGTCCGGCCTGTTAGCCATGGGCCAGACTGATGGGCTGTGAAGATGCAAAGACCGAAGATTGCACCCATGTCCGGATGGGACTCTCCTTGGTGTGGAAGGCAATCTTGGCGACCGTATATGTAGATTCCTTTCTTCGTTACAGATCTTGTGTAACCCTAGATCCTCCCGGTGTCTATATAAACCGGAGGACTTAGTCCGGAAACAGAGATACTCATTATCATAGTCATACAGGCTAGACTTCTAGGGTTTAGCCATTACGATCTCATGGTAGATCAACTCTTGTAATACTCATATTCATCAATATCAATCAAGCAGGACGTGGGGTATTACCTCCATAGAGAGGGCCTGAACCTGGGTAAACATCGTGTCCCCTGTCTCCTGTTACCATCGACCTTAGACGCACAGTTCGGGACCCCCTACCTGAGATCCTCCGGTTTTGACACCGACATTAGTGCTTTCATTGAGAGTTCAACTGTGCCGTCAACAACGGGATTGATGACTCACCTCGTCCTTAAAGACAATATCACTGCCGGAGGAGAACTGGCCCCAGGCCAAACCCTCCGGTTGGGAAGCTTTACCATGACCACCCGTTCGGCCGTTAAGCCGACGATGACCTCTCGGGCCATCAAAAATCCTCTTCGTATCGACCCCAAACACTCCAAGCAGATGGATCCGGTGGAGTTTTCATCTTTAAACGAGTTCCTTGATCGTTTTGCCACCCTAGGAATCGCCACAGATTAGGATTAGATCGGGCTCAAACCCGACCAAAGAGAAATCAAATCTCCACCGATCATCCACCAGATAGCGGTAGTCGAGGAGTAAGACGGAGAACTTCCCCAATCGGACTACGTCCGTATCGCCGACCCTACAGAGCCAGATACCCAACCGCAAAAGGAGGTGACCGGCCTTCCGTACATCGAATCGGATGGCGGGCAAAGGCAACCAGAAGATACTCCGGAGCCCGGACTGTGAAGTCTGGAAAAACTTCAGACTCCGAATCATAGATCGGGTCAGGGTCCAGATCCAATTCCACCCACCCAGCCAGACATAAGCGCTCTCACGAGCATACAACAACAGTCTTAGGAAACAGTCCACCACTTCTGGGCCAGATTCCTCCTTGTCAAGGACAAGGTTAAAGTTTGCCGCGACGAGGATGTGATATCATGGTTCCAAAACAATTGCACGAACAAAGGAATCCTCAACGCCATTAATCGCCGCCGCATACTACACTTCGCTGACTTGGCAACTATCGTACAAAAGTACAACGCAATGGAAAGCGCCTGGAGGGATCAGGCCGCTTGTTGGGAGCCATCGGTCCCAACTCAACCACTGGTCCAGGCGAAAAGGGCACATCCCCGTGACACGCCCAATCCAATAGCCAAGAAATATAAACCCATCACGTGGCACGGAACCGTTCTGGAGGGATGGCTCGATGGCCCATGCAAAATACACACAACACCAGTTACCATACCAACCCACAGCCATAGAGCATGTTGGATACTTCGGCAGGTAGCCAAAAGCGGCGAGGACATCCTTACCAAAAAATACCCCAGAGCAACACCCTCCAGAGTACTGACGGTCAGAGTACTGACGGTCTTTGAGACATTCGCTTGAAACAAAAAGCGCAAAAGGGCACTTCGCGGCCTCGACGAAGTCTGTCAAATCGCCATAGTAAACCCTTGGAACGACATGGCTATAACCTTTAATGCCGGCGACGAACCAAAATACAGGACAGTCTGAGCACCCGCCGCTTTAGTCCTAAGTCCTATCGTGGACGGCTTTCGACTTACTAAGGTCCTCATGAACGGTGGCAACGGACTAAACCTCATCTATGAGGATACACTCCACAAAGTGGAATTAGACAGGAGTCGCATCAAGCAAAGTAGCACGACCTTCCGAGGAATCATTCCCAGTCGGGAGGCACGATGTGCGGGAAAAATCACACTTGACGTGGTATTCGGCACACCGGAGAATTATCGGTCTGAAGAAATCACCTTCCAAGTAGCTCCTTTTAGCAGCGGATACCATGCCCTGTTGGGGCGGGACGCTTTTACATGCTTCCAAGCTATACCTCATTACGGGTATATGAAGCTCAAAATGCCCGAACCAAACGTCATAATCACTCTTGTCAGTGATCCAGACAAATAACTCCGCGCTGAAAACAAAACTGCATCCCTGGCCCTTGAGGCATTATCTGAAGCCCTCGCGTCCGAAGAATTAACCGCACTGCGCTCCACGGTGGATAGGGACGATGTGATCTTAGACAAACGACCCAAATCCACCTCCTTCAAACCGGCAGAAGAAATAGTCAAATTCCAGGTCCACCCAACGGACCCCAAGAAGATAGCATCTATTGGAGCACAACTAGACCCAACGGTCGACGCCGCACTAAGGGATTTCCTTCGCGAAATCTGGGATATATTCTCCTGGCACCCTTCCGACATGCCTGGAATCCCACGTGAGCTGGCCGAACACAGCCTTAATATCTTAACGGGATACAAACCAATCAAACAAGCACTACAGTGGTTTTCCGAGCCCAAATGCCAAGCTATGGGGGAGGAGCTTGCCAAGCTAATTGAGGCCAGATTCATTAGAGAAATAAAACATTCGGACTGGCTGGCAAACCTCGTGATGGTACCAAAGAAGGACAAATCATGGTGGTTGTGCGTCAATTTTAAAGACCTCAATAAGGCTTGCCCTAAGGATCCCTTCCCCCTCCCCCGCATCGATCAAATCATTGATGCTACCGCAGGACATGACTCACTGTGTTTCCTTGATGCATATTCTGGATACCATCAAATCAAAATGAAGGTGTACGATCAAGCTGCAAAAACATTCATTACCCCATATGGGCCATTCTGCTTCAACACCATGCCCTTCGGGCTCAAGAACGCTGGCGCCACATACCAACGCATGATTCAAACATGCCTGGAGAAACAGATCAGCAAGACGGTTGAAGCCTATGTGGACGATATCATCATCAAAACTAGGCACGTTGAAACACTAATAGACGATTTATGTCTCACATTTGATAACCTCCGCGCATATGACATTAAGCTAAATCCAGAAAAGTGTGTTTTCGGTGTCCCTGCTGGAAAACTGCTGGGCTTCATCGTTTCCAACAGAGGAATTGAAGCAAATCCAGCCAAAATCCGAGCTCTGTCACAATTGGCTACGCCAACAGACCTTAAACAAGTCCAAAAGCTCACGGGTTGTGTGGCAACTCTAAGCCGCTTTCTCTCCAGGTTGGGAGAAAAGGCACTGCCACTCTATCACCTTCTATGGCGAACCGATCACTTCGAGTGGACGGACGTGACAACAGCCAGACTAGAAGAAATAAAAACCCTTCTTGCGAGCAACCCAATCCCGGCCGCGCCAAACGTCAGTGAACCGATGTTATTATACATATCAGCAACACATCAGGTGGTGAGCGCCGTGCTCGTCGTTGAACGAGAACAGGACGGACACAAAGTCCTGCTTCAGAAGCTAGTATACTACGTATCCACTGTCCTTACACCATGCAAATCCCGGTATCCCCATTATCAAAAGATAGCATTCGCGGTCTTCATGGCATCCCAAAAGCTCCATCACTACTTCCAGGAGTGTTTGATCATGGTGGCTTCCGAAGTACCACTCAATGACATTATAAACAACCGCGATGCCATGGGCCGGATTGACAAATGGGCCATTGAGCTCCTTCCATTTGATATTACATACAAACCATGTCGGGCTATTAAATCCCAAGTACTGGCTGACTTCGTCACCGAATGGACAGAGGCCGAACTCCCTAAAGAGTATGATGCATATTCCAATTGGGTTATGTATTTCGATGGATCCAAAATGCTGGCAGGGCTAGGGCGCGCATAGTTTTAACATCACCAACTGAAGACGTCGTTCAGTACGTACTCCAAATACTATACACATACTCCAACAATGTAGCCGAATACGAGGCCTTATTGCATGGTCTACGGATGGCTGTCTCCATGGGCATACAACGCCTAGAAGTGCGCGGGGACTCAAACCTTGCAATATCTCAAGTAAATGGAGACTTCGAGCCAAAGATCCAAAGATGGCAGCTTATCGTAATGCCGTCATAAAAATGTCGGCCCGGTTCGAGGGGCTCGAGTTCCATCATATGGCTCGAGAAAGTAATCAAGCGGCGGACGTTCTTGCTCGTATCGGCGCTAAGCGCGACCCCGTCCCATCTAATATATTTCTGGAAAGGCTTTTTAAGCCATCCGTGGTGTGTCAGGGGGAAAACGGCAACACTAGTCCGGATCCGAACATAACCCCTGATTCCGAAAACACCGACATCATCGGAGGTTCAGCCACCGAAATAACACCATCGACGCATCTCATCATGGCAGTCATTGCCCCATGGACCGAACCCTTCCTGGCCTACCTTAACAGGAAGGAGCTTCCTGAGGACCAGAATGAGGCCCGCCGCATTGTACGGCATTCGAAGGCCTACAGGGTTCATGACGGAGAGCTCTATAAGTAAAGTGCTACCGGAGTCCTTCAAAGATGTATCTTCGAGGAGGAGGGGTGGCAGCTCCTGGCTGAGATTCATGCCGGTCTCGGCGGGCACCATGCCGCAGCTCAGGCCCTTGTTAGCAAGGCCTTCCGTACATGGTTCTATTGGCTGACGGCCCGAGCAGATGCACAGGACTTTTTCCAACGTTGCGTTGGATGCCAACTCTTCGCCAACCAAAGCCACATGCCCCCCACTGTCTTACAAACAATCCCCATCACTTGGCCTTTTGCGGTCAGGGGACTCAATATGGTCGGACCCCTTAAAGGAGGAAGCCATAAGAGAAAGTATCTGCTGGTCATGGTGGATAAATTCACTAAGTGGATAGAGGCCAAACCAGTCAAAACGGCTGAAGCGGGGCCGATAATAGATTTCATATCCGGCGTGGTACACCATTATGGTGTCCCACACAGCATAATCACCGATAATGGCTCTATTTTCACAGCCGATGAAGTGAAAACCTGGTGTGCTAATCTAGGCATTAAGCTCGATTACGCCTCTGTCTATCACGCACAGACAAACGGCCAAGTCGAACGGGCTAATGGTCTTATTATGAGCGGCATCAAACCTAGACTAGTGCGGTCTTTGAAAGAATCAGACAAGCACTGGGTGGAGGAACTTGACTCCATACTCTGGGGGCTGCGGACCACGCCTAGCCGCACTACTGGATATACACCTTCCTTCATGGTGTACGGTGCAGAAGCAGTGTTACCTTGCGATATTATTCATGACTCACCTCTAGTGCGCATGTACGAAGAGAGAGAAGCCGATCTTGATCGACAGGACATCTTAGATGCCCTGGAGGAGGAGCGCGACGTCGCAAAAGCCCGTTCCACATTTTATCAACAGCAAGCTCGCATGTATCAAAGCAGAGAAGTGTGGGCCAAGACTTATAACATTGGTGAACTCGTTCTACGCCTACCGGAGAAGAAAAAGGAAAAACTCAAGCCCAAGTGGGAGGGTCCCTTCATCATTGACAAAGTTCTCACCGGAGGAGCATACCGCCTGCGTGATGCGTCAGACAATCAATTGGAGCCGAACCCCTGGAACGCGGCCAGACTCCGACGATTTTATGCCTAGTGCCGAACTCTGTGTTCGTCTCCTTCCTCCTGTTATTAATGTTATTTTTTCTCTCTTTTCGTTTTTTTTATCTTTTTTCATTTTGCTGTTTAGCCCTACGACTTTAGTACAGCTAGACCGTCCTCCCCTGATGCGTACATCTCCACATAAGTATGTTCATTATACCTGGGGGCTTCTCGTACAGAAGCTTGCTATTATTCTTCGAGCATCAAGCTCACCACATATGTGTTTTTCCATATGTACCTTTTCTTCGCCATTATATGCATTGATATGACTTAAGTTTTGGCCAAGCTGGGTTGCCTGGCTCCTGTGCTTATGTCGTACGTTCCCATTAGTTCGGCTAGGGCATAAAGGGAGCACCTCTGCGATTGTTACTGCTGGGTCATCCGGAATATTCAGTCGGCGAATTAAAGACGTTTCCGCATTCACTCCATTGTGAAACCCCAGAAGTTACTTACTCTACAATTTTTTCAATCACAGTTCGGACATGCACATTAAACGCATGCACACCATGGGAAAGGATCCCTTAACGGAACTATTCTCTCTAGAAGATGTTTCTTACATAATGTAATATAATATAACTAGTCGGATAAACGTTGTCTATTCAAGCAACTATGACCCCTACGCCTGGTTCCCATGCATACCCCGGTATATTCTACCGTTAGGGTATTCGGAAACACTCCGCACCTTCGGGTCCAGAGGTCGAAGCGAAAAGGTCGGCCATGACATTTTTTTTATTATCTAGCTAGAAGGAAAGTACATAGTCACTTAGGACTCAAAAACTTCCTCCTCTATACCATCCAATAGGCGGTCTAATTTACAATCCTATTCGGAGTATCTAGAAGCCACCTCTACTTGGCCATATACTAAACTAACGGGAATTTCTTCCCCATTTGACCCTAACAGCCCGACCCGGGCCATGTGATTCGGATCCAGCTTGGTATATCGTGTTTTTACCATGGCCCAGGCCTCTCGCGCACACTCTCGGTAGGCCGATATCTTCCATAGTCGGATACACCGCCGCGCTCACTTGAACAACTCTACAAGCTTCTCCATACTCCCTGGAGGGGAATCGGATGGCCATAAGGCCTTGGCTACACTCCGCATTGCATGCCGAGCTTGCTCCTGCAACTGCGACAGCCCTTGCAGAAGATCACTTAATGGTCCAGACACCTCCTCTTCGGGACGGCCTGTCAATATACCTGCAATCATAGCTATATCAGCTACTTTTACTTCCAAACTGTTATAAGGTAAATACGGCCACATACTGAATATGCCGCCTCGCAGTTTTTTGTTCTCCTTCACGGAGTCGACTAGTTGGGCCCGCACATCCGTCAGCTCTTCGCCCAGCTGGATGTTTGTATCTTGGAGTTTGTTTTTCTCCTGTCAGACACGTGTCAAAACCCACTCGCCTGCGGCATGCAGTCTTTTCGACTCTTTTTCCTCCAATTGATCTGATGATCCTATTATGAGATAAAGCCGCAGTGTTAACACGGTCGCTATGCAATAACTGTTTCTCGATGGACGGAAATATCGCCGGAAGACGCCGCTTTGGATTTTTCCAGTTCGGCGGTCACTGCATTCAACTGCGTCCGACACTTTTCTAGCTCTTGGGCTAGCACGTCGTTCTTCTCCGATAGAGCCTGGTCATGCAGCGATCCTCAAATCAGTTGTCCCAACTACTTTAAGTCTCGGGGGCTACTGGCATATGGTTATCATAGTCAGACAAAGTAAACTTACTTGCACATCTTTTAAATGCTGCTTTGTGGCTCTATTAAGCCCATCTCGAGCAGCTCGGATATATGCATTAGCCGAGCTGAAGGCGTTAAATGCCTCTTTTGAAAATCAAGGGTCTTGTAAAACGGCCCTACGACACCGATGATTCACGGCGCTCTCCACTTCCGAGTTGGTGACGGATACATCATCCGAATCCTCGGTTGGAGGACAGTCCGGCGTCACCCCCGCATCAGCCCATGTCTTCACGGCAGGATCTGGATCCTGGCTGCGGGAAGTATGACCGGCCAGACCCTCGGATATAGTCTGGCACAC